>NC_050522.1:25646170-25713389 GCF_002922805.2 Oryzias melastigma
ATGGCCACTCGACTCATGGCTCGGCGGCCGTTTTGTGGCAAAGTGTAAGATTTGGCGATTATCGCGTTTTTCCACATATGTTAAAACTTTTGTTTCTGTGATTTGAACGAAGTTTCACAAACATGCCGCCAGCTTCAGTCTACAACCCCCACAGAAGTTTCATTGACCTTTGACCTTAGGAAGAGGCCACCATCTTAAATTAAAAAAAGCACCAAAAACTCATCCATCAATCGTGTTTTAACTTCTCGAGCGTCACTGTGAACCTTCCGTGCAAAAAATGTTGGAATCAGAAGTCGTAGAATGTGAATGGCGTGATTGTGGTAAGTTTGCAACTGTTGCGATCTTAGCTAGCTCGCACATTTTTTTAAGAATATCCTAAACATACACGAGTTCTGTGGCTCACGCTAGCATACGATGTTAATATTGTGGGCGTGGTAAATAAAAAACATCGCCAAAAAATCTGCTGACTCAACAAAAAATGTAATCTGCGCAAAAAAAAATATTGGAATCCACTAATGGAACCAACGTAGCTGTGTCGCGGGAATCCAAAGGAAGTTTTGAAATTATTATGGGACGGAAACACGACCTACGGTTTGGCGGCCATTTTTTGTCAAAGTCTGAGATTTGGGGATTTTCACGTATGGGCAAATAAACATTTTGTCTGGCCGATTTTCACAAAATTTCACACACATACCGCCAGCTTAACTCTACAACGACCGCTTGAGGTTAGTCGACCTTTGACCTTGAGAAGAGGCCGCCATCTTGAATTCAAAAGAAAACAAACCCTTTTAGTACAATCAAAAACTTGTCGTAGGGATTTTCATTGTAACTTCTGAGGTATAATTGTGAAGCAATTGGGAAAAAAATATTGGAATTAAAAGCTTTAGATTTTGAACGGCGTGCACGTGGTGAGCTCGCAAAAGTGGCGTTCTCCTGTTACTCGCACAATTTTGAATGTAAAATAGTGAAAATGTAACATATTGATCCCAGGCTGAAGCTGAAACATATAACATAATGGCGGATATGAATATTTAAGAAATGTGGGCGTGGCTAGCAAATAACCTCCGTTGCTAAGGAAATTCAAAAGTTTACTTTTGCAGATTCTTCTGAAACTCACGTCGATCTATCCGTTGACCCCAGGCAAACAAAACATAAAATGGTTGCTATGGAGATAAAACCAACAGAAAAGCCACCATTTTGAAAAAAAGGGTTTTTTACATCAATTTCCCACTGAGGCTGAAACTAGCCTTACAAAAAGAGATGGGGGGGGGTAGTGGGTGTCTAGAAAGTGAGTTTGGGTCAAAGGTGGGCGACGAGGGCGCCGCTTGCAGCCTTAATTATACTTATACTTGAAAGGTGCGACAGATAAACCAACACAAACCTTCTAAAAAAATGACAATTTTTCCCCTAAACAATGGTTCCAAAACAATGGCTTTAACTGCCTCAAAGGTTCAGTTTATTTTGTGTTTAAACATTTCACCAAGGCCACAGCTTTAAGCAACGCCAACCCTTTGTCCTCCAGCGACAGCGTTCAGCTCGGCTGTACTTAAAAACCAACGTGCAGGACATTTTTCGGTTCAACCACACAGAGAGTTCCTGAAATGTGCAAAAAATGCAGCTCCCCTCGTGAGTTTTTCTCCTTTAATTCTCTCTCTGTCCGTGCTTGTTGTGCCGTTAGTGTAGATTTATGGTATAGGAACCAGCCCCCCCCTGCAAACAGACCATTTATATCTCTATTGCAGGGACACTGCACATAATGACAGAAAGGGAAGGCTAAAGCCCTGTGGGCCCGAGAGCAATGAGAGCCAAAAAAAGGGCGGGAAGACAAATGGACGGAGAATGAGCAAGGAGGTGAGTGTAAAAAGAAAGAGACAATGAAAAAAAAGTGATGGATGGAGGAGGGACAGAAAAGAGGAGTGGAAGACATGTCGAGGTAGAGGGCCGCCGGCTCTGCCGAATCTCATGAACCTCCACGGAGAGAACCCCAAATATGCGGCGGGGATAAACGAGCGATTGAACGTCGCCCCACACGTTAGCGCTGCCTGCTGGAGCGCGGCTGATTTGAGGCGCTATTTTAGGCGCGCGGCGTGCCAGCGTGTCGCCTCCCACTTCTCAGACAAAGAGCCGGAGTCCCCGGAGCGTAAAGAGCGACGCGCGTCCATCGGTGGACGGCCAATTACCAGTCTGAGCGCCGGGGAGCCGACGGGCTCTCTCTGTGCGCGCGTGCACGTGCACACTTTAACAAATGGTCTTTACAAGTCTTTGCAGACTCGAGGCAAGTCTGTGGAGTCGAATCAGGATCAGCTTAAAGGGAACGAAAAAACAAGGAAAACTTGAAAAATAGACTTTGGAACTGAGATTTTTTTTTGTAATATGAAAATAAGACATTGTTAATTTGAAAAAAAAAGAAAAAAAGAAAAAAATAAACTTAAAATAAATCTTAAGTTTGAAATAAAATGAAAATTTGAAAAAAATATTTTGAATATTAAAAAAAACCTGAAAAAAAAGAAAATAAAAAATATATTTAGAAAATTTGAAAAATAAAAAAAAAACTAAAAACTTGAAATAAATCTTAAAAGTTTGAAATAAAATGAAAATTTGAAAAAAAACATTTTAAAAAATTGAAAAAAAGTGAAAATTTGAAAAAAAAATACTGAAAACTTGAATGAAAAAAAACTAAAAATATACAAAAATATAATTAGTAAAATAATGTATCCACTAGTAACAGCTGCTGTTTTGAGTTTTTACTTTTTTTTTTAGCTCAAAGCCCCGCCCCCATGTGAATTTAGGTTCAACTCGGCAACAAAACTCAAAAATCAGATTTGATGATGATAATAAGACTCATAATATTAAGACTTCATTCTTGCAAAATGACGTCTTTTGTCTAAAAATCTTACGACTTCACTCTTTAAATTTATGACTCCATCATACATCATACAACCACTTCATTCTTGTAATATCAACTTTTTGTTCTCATAAAAATACAACTTTATTCTAGTAAAATTATGATTTCTTTTCTCAAAATACAACTTTATTCTAGTACATTTATGGCTTTTTCTCATATTTTTATGAATTTATTCTCGTAAAATTACATATTTTTCATTATAATTTATATTTCATTTTCATCTAAATGCCTCGTCTGAATAAAAGGAAGTTTAGTGATGGATGTAAACGGAAACTTCAGGTAAAATCTAGCGAGCAGATTGATGAAAAAGCAGGAAACACCCTTTAAGTAGTTTAGGTTTGGTTACAATCTGCGGATGATCCTGATAATTATCCAGTCAGAATGATTTTCTAACACAGCAAAGATAAAAAAATGAAAACGGTCAATACGATTCTGTTTTATTTGCCAAATGATTCTCTGGTTAGATCTGATTCTCTGAATAAGAGGAATAAAAGGAACAGTGGGAGCTCCAGACGCTGAATGCTTTCTCCTCCACTAAAAAGTCCTTTTAAAGAGCGTTTCGAGTCCAAATGTCTCCCATAAACGGCTGGGAGGAGGTCGGCGTGCAGCGAAGCGGCTGCAGCAGCAGCCGACAGATAGAGCCGTTTGAACAGGAGATGTCTTCTGTAACGCTCCGTTATTTTGACCAATGCACAGCTCACATACATCACCCTGACGGCGGGAAATAGAGTCACCTTGTAAAAAAAAAAGTATCTTGTAGCAGGACTTTTTTTATTTTCAAGCCTCTGTGAGTGATATACATAGCCCTCCTCTTCCTCCTCCTCCTCCTCCTCACTGGTTTCCAGGCTTGGCTTGCATCCTGGTCTCTGGAATTCACGTGTCCCGCCCTATCGATTTGCTTTCATTTTTTAAGGTCAGAAGCTGAAATCTTACACAATGAGGCATGGAGGGTCAAAACGAGCCCATTACTTACAGCGCCAGGCGAAGAGGCGCAGAGTGAGGTTATCCAAGGGGAAAGGAAAAGCCTGGAAAACTCCCGCGGGATGAAGAATGGAGGGGGCTAAAGGTCTCACAGGAATGGACAACTGTTGGGTGGAGGGTGAAGACCCAGGAGGGGGGGGGGCTGTCGGACTTTTACAGGCTGTTGATCATCGTTTTTATGTGCAGTATAATGTTAAAAGAAGATTTACTGGACAAGTGTCCAACCTGAGGCTACCGGCTCATGTGGGAGGAGCTCCTGACAAAGGTTTTTACTGTGTATTTCATTCACAATGTGTGGAAGACACGGATGATGTTGAGAGATCAGGTTGATCTAATCTTCAGTAATCACATCTCCATGTCTGGGTTCATGAGATCATTCAGAGATTCTTCCAGTACGGGGAGTTTTACCATCTACTGCAGGAGCTGCTTCTGAATGATGGCAGCTTTCAGCGGTACTTCTGTTTGTCCCAGTTTAAAGACTTGTGTCCCACATTAGTCCAAGGAAGGAAAAAATAAAAATGTTTATAATAGTTTGACTGAAAAACGAACAATTTTATGAAGTTTCGAGTTTCAATATTAAGTCTATATGACGAGAGTTATTACAGATGATTTTTACCAATTATCGCGATATCATCAATATTGTGAGCCATGTATCGCATCGTATCGTGAGGTACCCACTGACTCCCAGCCCTAATATAAACCCAAGCTACTCGCTCAACATCATCCATGTTTCCATGATGGCGTCGAGCGGTAAATTTGACGCACGTCAGATGAAAGGTGGCAGATTTTGATAGAATTTCATTCATGAATCCCGTCCACCATTAGAATCACAAACAATTAGATATTCTTGTTTTTTTTTTTGTTTTTTTTTTAATATCTCCATCCATTCATACACAGAAAATGCTGAATCCCTTTTCAGGCCACCAGGTTGCTGGAGCCTATCCTAGCTACTGAAGGCAGTCTGTTGCAGGAATCACATTCACACCAAGGGGTGACTTAGCGACACCAGTTAACCAATGATGCATGTTTTTGAAATGAAGGAGAAAATCTCCACACAGATAGGTCCCAACTGAGATTCAAACCTGGACCTTCTCCCTGTGAGGCGAACCACTACACCACTATGCACTCTATATTTTCTCAATCCTTAAAATAAATCAACATTTTGTCTGAAATTTTGTGAAAAATGCTCATTTTTCTCTAACTTTTCCTCAGACTATTCTAAAAGTCTTGATGAAGTTAACTGGTTCTCACCTCTTTAAAGTTGCATTAGTGGAACTTTCTGGGAAAATAAAGTTTTTTTTGGGACTGGTTCACTCCAGTAACTTGGATTGGATCAGTTTGAAAGCAGAGAAAAGCGCATGTAATAAAAACATGTGTCATAAATAGTCAAATTCTCTGCCAGACGCTGACCTCATCTCAGAAACATCATACCTCAACCAGGTGAAGGCCATGTGCAGAGACTGCAGCTCCTGGTCATCCAGAATGGGAAGTTTGCTTGATAAATGGAGCCGTCCACCTTTAATGAATAATTACAGTCGTTTGTGTAACCAAAGCAAATGAGCAGATTACGCTTTTGGCAAATGACCACTTCAAATTGTTGAAGAATTGCCAAATAAATCTCTGGGTGAGTCATTTGAAGTGTGATAAAGAGTTTGGCTTTTCCAGATGAAATCTGAGTTTTTTTATGCTTTTTTTCCTTCTTTGCAAAAATGTTTAATCATTTTTTTGCAATGTTATTAATAGTAATGTCCTAAAGCTGAAACGAGAGGTGGAATTGGAAAAATCAGGAGTATTTTCTCTAGAGCAGTGAAAAGAGAAGCACTTGATAGACGGGCATGTGGTTGTAATAAAAGGAAAAAAAGATAAAAATGTGTTCTCAGCGGAATCAGTGCCTGATTTACTTCATTTCTAAGAGTGAATGTCATCAAAAGAAAATTTCAATAATGAGGAAAAACAGATAAAATAATATGGATTCTGCAAACCGACCCTAAAAATAGACCTTTCATTGTCAGTGACTTCCTATCTGACCACAATACGGGACTTTTCAGGCCAAAGCTGCAAAAACGGAGCCCTAAATGTGCTCAAATATGCATCGCTGGTGATTTAATGTTGGGATGTTTTTAGAGCACAGCCTTTAAAATATGCTGGCTTCATCTTGTGTTTCATTTCCTCTTTAAATCCAATCCTCGGCGGGCTCGCCGGTCGCCACACTGAAGGTTAATGACCGGGCCTGTTTCTCTTCCCGGACAGTTTCATGACTGCTGTGTACACTCCGCCTGTACGAATCCCGGCTAAATTGTAAATACTGTCCTTGTGTCCCAGAGTGATGGGGACGGAGAGCAGCGCTCGGCGAACTGTATTTTAGAAAATGGGGTTAGAAGTCGGGGAATGTGGGGGGCGGAAGTGGGGACATAAAACAACAACAACAAAAAAATAATAATACTAGAAAAGTTGAATTAACTGCAATAATGCTAGTGTGAACACCTTTTGCTACAAGTAGTCGCTGAAGATGCTGAAGCTTTTTGCTGAAAATGGTGACGCAATTTTGTTTAATTGATGATGGTATTTGCTGAAAAAGCAAAAGCTATTTGCAAAATGTTAAATTTGCTAAAAGTCTGGAAAGTTTGTTAAAGAACTATGAAAGAAGTTGACTTAAATTTTTGAAAAAAATTTTTGTAAAATCGCTTAAAAATCCTTAATACAGGCCAATGTGTTGCTTAAATATGAGCTAAACTTCAAATTAGCCCAAAAAAACCTTAGCAGATGCCAAATTTACCAAAAAAATATTGTTGCTTAAATATTAGCTGAACTCCAAAACAGCCTAAAATTCTTCAGTAAGCTAAAATTGCCAAAAAAATTAGCCTGTTGCTAAAAAAGAAGCTAAACTCTAAATTATCTTTAAAAAAAACTTCCTTAGATAACAAATTAGTCAAAAATGTTAGCATGTTGCTAAAATAGAAGCTAAACTCTAAATTAGCATGAAACACTTCAGTAGATGCCAAATTATCCAAAGAGCTAGCTTGTTGTTTAAATACTAGCTAAACTCCAAAATAGCCTAAAAATCCTCAGTAAACTAAATTAGTCAAAAATGTTAGCGTGTTGCTAAGATAGCAGCTAAACTCTAAATAGGCCTATAAAAACCTCAACAGAAACTCCAAATTAGCATAAAAAACTTCAAAAGATGCCAAATTAGCAAAAAAAGTACTAACCAAACTCCAAAATAGCCTAAAATTTCTCATTAAACTAAATTAGCCAAAAACGTTGCTGCTTAAATAGAAGCTAAACTCTTAATTAGCCTATAATAACCTCGGCACATACCAAATTAACCAAAACGTTAGCATGTTGCTAAAATAGAAGCTAAACTCTAAATTAGCATAAAAAACCTCAGTATTTAACAAATTAACCAAAAACGTTAGCATATTATAAATTATCAGCTAAACTCTAAATTAGCATAAAAAAACCTCAGTAGATGTCAAATTAGCCAAAAAGAAAAGCTAGCTTGCTGCTTAAATACTAGCTAAACTGCAAAATAGCCTAAAATTCCTCAGTAAACTAAATTAGTCAGAAACATTTGCATGTTGCTAAAATAGAAGCTAAACTCTAAATTAGCATATATCAACCTCGATAGATAGTTAATTAGCCAAACGTTAGCATGTTGCTAAATTATTAGCCAAACTCCTTTTTTTAATTAATATAAAGATGAAAACATTTCCTATAAATCTATTTAAAAGTTTGTAGTTAAAATGTTGACATTTGAAGACTTTCTCATTCATTTCCTATGGGGCATTATTAGTCTTTAAATTTCAAAAACTATAAAGTTTATATACACCAAAAATACACGTAATGTCCTGAATGAGATGAACGTTTTGATACCAATATTGATGAAAGTGTGATTGAGTTTTTACCTGCTGAAAAACATGGAAAGGATCACTTCAGTGTGAATGCTTAAGCAATCACACAATGATGAAAGGAAACCAGGATGTGAGAGAACGACGTTTTTCCTCATGAAACCTAAAAGTAGGCGAATAAAGAAGACTGCTCTCTGCGGCTCTCTCTGGATTTCAATTTGCCACACTGTACTCCAGACAGGCCAATGCTTTACACAAGCCCAATTTAGCGGAGCAGCCATGCGGCTGGGTTCACAGCCTCTGTGACACGCCAGCGAATGTTTATGAGTGTATTAAGTGAGGACAGTAAATTTACTATACATTACATACACTAAGGCCACACAGCGAGTGTTGTACATCTGCAAACCCACACAGTACGAATCATTTTTACAATAAAAAGCAACAGATCCCTCAGTGTTTGTGACTCGGAGAAGGATCTGTTTATTCAGATTTACTAACGTCTCTTTATATGGTTCCTTCAAAGTAAAAGAAAAGAGGTTTGCCAATAAGGTGTGATGTCTAAAATAATATCTTTCATAACAATGGTCTCCAACTCCCGGGCGGCTGACTGGCACCAGTTTGTAGGACAGTTGGTACCAGGTCACAGAGGAACTATTTTCCCTGTTTTATTCATAATCTAATACGGAAGGAAGTTTTATTTTGGAAAACTACTAGATTTTTTTTTTTAAACCACATCTGACTTGTTCTTGTAACAAGTCACTCAGTCAGGCTACTTTCTCAAATTAAAGCGGTAGCGTCGACCGTTACATTGAAATCCCCAAATTATCAAACAAAGAAAATTTCATTTGATAGAAAAGAGGAAACAGAAGAACTGATTTCAAAATAAAAGAACACACAAAAACCAGAAAAGTCTTCACTCCAAATTAGTGATGGGCCAGTATAACATTTTCTGTCCGATACCGATAACCAATATTTCTCATTTAACTGTGTCGATATTTGTCGATACCGATATTTAAGTGTTGACAACAACACACTTTTTTGTTTCTTTTCTTTGACTGTGAAATCAAATTATACTTAAGCTTTGTAAGACCCAGCAAGAGATCTCAAAGTATCACTTTAAAAACAGTTAAAAATATATATGAAAACATTCATATCGACTATTTTCGGATCTGTTGATCATATGTTTTCCATGTATCCCGATCAAATTTAACGATTACTGACTATGACTGTAGACATAAGCTTACCACTATCAAAGATCTATTAGGAACAAGTATCAATGTCAAAAATAAAGTGTATCTGAAAACCATCTGAACAATATCAGTGGATTTTTTTTAGTGTTGGTCCAAAACCGAGAAACTCAAATTACTGACACCAACATATTGCCCATCTCTACTCCAAATATGGATTTACTGCGATAGTTATCCCCACAGACCATAATAATCATGGAGAATATTCAGCTATCAACTGTCTAATGTTCACAGGATGTTAAATAATAAACTTGTTCAAACACCGGACTCACGTTAATTATTAAATTAGGAAAACAACAATTCAAGTGTTTTTTTATTTATCCGTCGCACCTTAAAAGTCAAATGAGGCTGAAGTTGGCGTCTGATTTTTCAGCTTCCACTATGACAGTCATGAGTTAAAGTCTAAATCACATTTTAATGTATTCTATGCATAAATAAAGTTTAAAGCAACTGCAGATTTTACAGAGGATGTAACTAAACTTTATCCTCTAAAGTTAAAAAATAAAAACTGGATGCACATTCAGCCTCATACAGGCCAGTCTGTGAAAACGTTGTTAGGGACCACCTGCTATACAACACAGATGTTTTGATCTTCTGATTTTTGACTTTAAGGCCAATTTAACATCACTAATCATGATGGAGAAAACAGAATATCAAACGTTTTATTTTCCGTTGACTTCAGTCGCCCGTCTCAGAGGAAACTTCCACTCAATTGTGCAATTTTGACATCTGAGCGAACCGTGTGGAAAATCAAATCATTCGTCTGTTGGGACAGAATCACGAACCACACATACGACACAACAGATGCTAATTTAATATTCAATTATTTAATGACTTCATGTCATATTTTTGTATTTAGGCTAATTTAATCAAAATGCAAATCTGACAGAATAAACAGATTTAAACTGAACTTCTCAAACTGCAACAGCAGTTATAGAGAAATGTCATCGATTTGACTGAATTCATACTCTGACTTAAATTTATGAGCTTTAAACACAGCAGAGTAATTGTTACTTTGACCTGCATGGAGCTCCAGACCAGTTGAAACCAGTTTGGGGGTGCTTCAATGACCTAATCAGTACTTTCCAATGGAAAAACCAAGCTTTAATGATCTTGCTGGTTGGAGCAGGAACACGGAGAGATTTGGTGAAGACGACCATTTAAGGTACCAAGAACCATCGGTATTACTTCTGAAGCAACATCGGGCAACCGTGGGGGGTATAAAAGTGGGATCCATTTTACCGGCCATTGTCTCTCGTGGTGGAGACCCAGAGAATTCTGAATGACTTTGATCTAACTTTTTATTGAAAAGACTAAATTCCAGTTGAGTTTTTGGCCACTTTCTTCCTCATCAACGAACATGCAGAGGTTAGCATCAGCTCACCTTTTTTTTTGTAGCATAACCAAACATTACAGTTCAAGATGGTTTGTCTTAATACAGTGTTTTGCAATAGAATAGAAATATTTTATTCATCCCAAGCTGAGAAATGTGGCTGTTGCAGCAAATAGACAATATTTACAGAAGATATAAAGATAAACATTATTTACAGAAGATAAAAAGAATGAATACAATAAAACAAAGTGTGCAAATTGTACTGTGCAGAATATAATGAGTGTGCAAGTTAAGGCAGTATTATTACTAATATTAATTAAACACCAAATTAGCTAAATAGACTGAAAAAAAACCTAGATTAGCCAAAATAGCTAGCATGTAGCTGAAATATTAGCTAAACATTAAAATAGCCTAAAAAACAGAAAAAATGTAAACTATCTAAACAATTTAGCATGTAGCTAAAATATAAGCAAAACTTCAAAATAGTCTAAAAAAAGAGAAAGTCAATATTAGCAAATACAGCTAGCATGTAACTGAAATATTAGGTAACAGAAAAAAGCCTAAATTAGCAAAAAAAAACAGCTAGCATGTAGCTGAAATATTAGGTAAACTTTAAAATAGCCAAAAAATTGAAACAAATTCTAAATTAGCCAAAAAATTTAGCATGTAGCTGAAATGTTAGCTAAACTCCAAGATAGCCTAAAAGCCTAAATTAGCCAAAAAAAACTAGCATGTAGCTGAAATGTAAGCTTAACATTAAAATAGCCTAAAAAAACAGAGAAAAAATGTAAACTAGCAAAAACATTTAGCATGTAGCTAAAATATAAGCAAAACTTCAAAATAGTCTAAAAAAAGAGAAAGTCAATATTAGCAAATACAGCTAGCATGTAGTTGATATATTAGGTAAACTAAAAAATAGCCTAAAAACAGAAAAAAGCCTAAATTAGCAAAAAGCAGCTAGCATATAGCTGAAATATTAGCTAAACTTTAAAATAGCCAAAAAAATGAAACAAATTCTAAATTAGCCAAAACACTTAGCATGTAGCTGAAATATTAGCTAAACTCCAATATAGAATAGAATAGAATCGCAAAGAAAGTTTAGTTTTGAGTGAGTTTAACTTTAACCGAGGAAAAAAGAGCATAAAAATCAAACAAATACTCCTGTGTAGTTATTTTGTTAAATTAAATGTTCAAGTCTTTAGGATTTGTGCCTTTTCAGACACGTTTGTCCAGTTTCATGACAAACCAGCTCACACGTGAAGCCAACACCTCACATCATTGTGTCTGTATTTCTTGAATCAAAAGACGAAGATGATGGACATGAAAGATGCGGTTCATTTGGGACAAAGTCACACAAACACAAAAATCCACCTTTTATAAACAAATACATGCAGGAAAATCATATTTAAATGCATTCTGCAACGTCTACCTTGTTCTACTACTTCAAGCTTTCTAAAGGAATGATGGAAAGAAGAATCATTGATGGAGCCATTTTGAACGATTTCATCATGTGGGAATGGCTGTCCCATCTCAATGTCAATCATGGATACAGGTTGACGGGCTGACAGGTGTGTTTTTCTGCCAAAGGGTTTTCAACCACTGATTCTGTATCTATAAAATTAACAAACAGTTTGGAGTGTGAAGACGCTCATATTTGCCTGTCGTGAAGCTAAACGATGTATTACACTTGACAGAGCTCCTATAATAATAATAATAATGACCTTAAATGACGGAGACAGGAAACCTGTTTGTCATTTCGCGATTCGGGAAGAAGGACGTCCAGAAGAAAACAGCTGGAATTAAAGCAGGCTTGTGTTATCCCTGCCTTCCCCCTCGCCCGCTCCCTGAATGGCGGGGGGGATAAGATGGCTGTGCACCAGCATGGTAATTGGTCTTGATTTATAGGAGGCCGGAGCAGCCAGGCAGAGCTCGCTCAACTCTGGCACTCAGCCAGACAAGGCCATGTTGTTGGTATCAGAAAACCGGCTTAACCCCTCCCCAATCTTCCTGTGGCCATGACACTTCAAGATCCTCCGGATCCGCTGTCACCATTTAGGCAGGTGCACGAGCATTCCTGCCTTAATGTGTATTTCCTGTCTCTGAATTTTTGTTTGAATTTCACTTAAACTGCTGGCTCCAGTCAGGCACTCTGAAGACCACAAGCTCCGCCACGAAAACCGACAGCAGTTTCCTAAATTGGTGAATTCCTGTTCGCTCAATCTCTATTAATTCCTGTTGGCAGAGTCTCTGCAAAGACTCTCAGAGACAAGCGTACACCCAGAGGCACGGGCAAAACGCGATAGCAACACAAATCCCTCATCCACGCCGGAGAGCTGCTTCCAAACCTTTAGACCTTAAACATGTGTTTTGAGAGGTGCAGCTGCATTTCAATGCTGGGAGATGAGCAAAGGGACACTGAGAAACAGCCTCTCCTCCGCTCGTTTTACTCTTTTCTCCAATATCTATGACTGGCATGGTAAATCCATAGCCAGAGGAGTGAATAGCAAATCATCCCTTTTTCACCAGGGACTGCAGCATTGCTGATTTTAAAGCCAAATGTGTCTTAATCGGGATGACTGAGAGCTCTCTGCATGTGGCGGCGTGCACGAGCAGCAGACGGAAGGAAGGGGACCACAGGAGGATCGGGTTGAACAGAACCACGAGAATCAGTTTACGTCAGGGGCCCCCAAACTTTTTCTTATGACTTATAACTGATATCTTCTCTGATAGGGGGCCGGTTTGTAGGCTAACAGAAAAAAGGTAGCAATCACAGCCTAAACGGAAACATCTACCTTTTTATAGCCAAATTTGAAATAATTCATTCCTGTAATCTTGACAGAAATATTAATACTAAAACATTTTAAAAACTAGATATACAGCATTTCCTGCAATACATTAATGTCCGAGTTAAGGCCCTAGAGATGTTTTCTGTGCCGTCACATCAAATGCTTAAATTGATAGCTAAAAACTCTGAAACAGATAGATGAAAACGCTGAAGTTGATAGCTAGCTAAAATATGAATGAAGTGCCCAATTAGCCGAAAAACTAAAAAAGTTGAAATTAGCCAAAACAGCTAGCATGTTAATGAAATATTAGCTAAGTGCCAAATTAGCACAAAAACCTAAGAAAATGTCTAATTAAGTTAAAACAGCTAGCATAAAGCTAAAATATTCGCTAAACTCCAAATTAGTCAAAAAAACTGGAAAATTTTCAAATTTAGCAAAAACAGTGATCAAAAGCTAAAATATTAGCTAAACTTCAATTTAGCCTAAAAAACTTGGAAAAATGTCTAATTTAGTCAAAAGAGTTGGGGGGCCGGGCCAAATATGGAGGAGGGCCAGATCCGGCCCGCGGGCCGCAGTTTAGGACCCCTGATTTAAACAACACAACAAGTTCAGATGATTATGTAACAAAAGGGCATTTAGACAATGTATGAGTCAG
Source organism: Oryzias melastigma (assembly GCF_002922805.2). Taxonomy (NCBI): domain Eukaryota; kingdom Metazoa; phylum Chordata; class Actinopteri; order Beloniformes; family Adrianichthyidae; genus Oryzias; species Oryzias melastigma. Next base: position 25,659,926 of record NC_050522.1, read on the forward strand.
AAATGTTATCAAATGTGTTCTTTGCACTGTCGATGTCAAAAATGCATAATAAAGGAGAAAAACATCACATATATGTCACACTTTTGGGAGACAATTATTAAACTAAACACGGGATTATCTTTTTCAGCATATCAGGGTTTTTTCAGCTGCTTCTGAGTCAGCTGATGCCACTTCTCCATGCAGGGGCAAGAAAAGAGGAGGGGCCACTCCTGCCGCGGAGTGGCGAAGGAGGACGGATGGCGCTCCACGCTCCGGTGGGGGCTGCACTATGCGGAGACGCACCTCAACAGCGTAGCCACGCAAGAATTTCATACAAGCGTCTTGAGTTGTTGGAGTTTTTGTGATGAACTAAAATAATCATGTGACTAAAAAAAAATGAGCAAATACGCAAAACCGCAAATTAAGAAATGCAAATGTGCGTGGGAACACGATATACCACATAAAATGACTAAAACCTGTCATTATTCAAACTATGCAACATTTGCTATTCAAATTTTATATATATATATATATATATATATATATATATATATATATATATATATATATATATATATATATATATATATACACATACACACACACATATATATATGTATACATACATACACATATACATATACATATATATATATACATACATATATACACACACACATATATATATATATAGGCACAGCGGTAGGGCGGTCTACTCCTGATTGGAGGACTGCAGTCCAAATTGGCTCTGTTAGGAGGTTGGCACCAGTGTTTGGCAGCGGAGCCGCCATGAGTGTGTGAATGTGTGTGAATGTGTGTGAATGTGTGTGTGAATGGGTCAATGACTGTAAAGCGCTCTGGGCCTACGAAGGAAGGTAGAAAAGCATTATATAAGTATCCGCCATTTACCATTTACCTTATATATAAAAACGGTATATATAAATATACATTTACTGATAATTCATTTTTATTTATAATTGATGTAGAGAGAATGGTATGGTAGAGTCGGGGTGAGATTATATAAATTCGCTTCCTTCCACTCCCTTTCAAGCGATCTACTTGTGATTCATTAAGTGACATGTCATGTATTATGACCTGATTGCTTGAAATAAACCATTTAATTCATTCATTCATTCATAAATATACATTTAGACTGTGTTTTAGGGATGTCAGAGTTCTGGATCAAAAACACTTATATTTATACTACTCTGCTCCTCAGCTCTGGATCTCCTTTCCCTCTAATCTACGGAACATGAACTCACTCCCAGTTCTCTAAAAATCTCTAAACTTCTTCAGACTAGCATATCCTTCTAAATTAATTTACCATTTTACTGTCTTTTAATATTTTATGAATTGAGCCAGTTTTAGTCTTGTAATTGTCTTATGTTTGTTTTTCTTTGAACGGTGACCTTGGGTCCCTCTCAGCCTTTTTAAACTGATTTTCTCATTTTTCTAACTTTCTGTTTGTCTAGGTTTGCTTCGCTCTTGCTGCTCTTGGTTTCACTTTGGGGCAGATAAGCGAGCCGTGTTGTGATGCGTCATGAACCGTGCGTCTTGATACACAGCCCCGGGGGTTAAAGCACAGGCCGTATCTTCGGTATACTGAGAGATAGGATCCAAACATGATATGCGACAGGACGAGAGCGACGGAGGTAAACAGGAAGCGTTTTATTCATCATCATCCAGCCCCACTATTTAGCTGCAAGACTGTATGAGATTAAAGTCTGATTTACAAAGACAGGAAGTAAGTCATTAGGCAACATAAATCTGTAATCCAAGGATTAAAATAGAATTTTTTTCCTGTTTTTTTCTTTTTTTGTGTGTGTGTGTCGCCTCCAGGACTACAAGCAGGAAAGTATGACAACTAAGCACTTTTAGGCTAATAGAGAAATGTCAGTGCGTTAATGGAAGTTGCAGAGAAGAAGCATTTTGAGTCGTCAACCACATTAGAAAGTCATTAAATAAATGCTTATTTACCAGAAGTCAAAGGCTTCTATTTTTTTCTTTTTTGTCTAAAAACGGTAGAAAATCGCTCTAAAGGCAGACAAGGAAAAACATTGGAATGAGCACGAACAGAAGAAATCACATTTACAAACATTTTTTATGTGTTTATTTATTCTATTGTGGTCACAGAAACATTGAAGTTTGTTGCATGATTTGAATACTTTCCAACAAGGTCAGAACGTGTCACACCGTGTATGAAACTTCTTTAAAATATTTAGCTAACTAAGTTAACATAAATAACACAATTCAAATACTAATTGAATATTAATTTGTTTGTAAATCGCCATGGTATACTTTCCTTTTCAAACGGTCCACGCCTCTGCGTTATCTGTTAATTTCTGATAATGGACACTTTTTTGTCCATTATTCCTCAAATCGAGGAAACAAACAAAAATTTCTGATTCATATCTGTCTTAGAAACATTAAATAGTCTGGTCAACAAGTTTAGATGCAGCAAATTATCTGTGCTCTATGTGATACCATGTTTGTCTCTAAAGGAGAGAGTTCAAATGGGAGATGAACTCTAACAGAATACCAAATGTACTCTTTGCAGAGATGCTTTTTAATGTTCCTGTCAAACAAACTATAAAATATATTAAATTAAGTAAAAAAACAATTGAAACTGGTATTTTTTAAAGGTCAAATATGAATTATATAGAGCATGTCATCACCTTTCCTTACTGTCTTTCCAGAGGTTAAGACATTTTCTGGGTAAAAGTGGGATCTTCTGCCCTTCCTTGGACTCACTCTTGGGTAATTTTCACTCTATACACTCATTTAAAGTGTTAATCGTTTTAGACCTTTTCTTTGGTTTGCTTGTAAACAAAGACAACAAGAACCAAAGCAGGTCAAGCTATCAGATAAAAAACAAATTTTCATCAAGAAAAAGAAAACAGTCAGAAAAAAAATCAACAACTCCTCTGAATGTTTCAAATAAATCCCTCATAATATTTATTTAATTATGTATTGTTATTAAGCTGAAGGTTCGCTTGTTTGGTCCAAACAAAACAAACGTTTTGTTTCAACCATAGAAATATATAAACTTGACTAATAATATCTAGCACCCTCAATACGATTTTTAATGGGGAAAACAAAGCCTGAAATAGTGACTTAGCTCCGCCCCCATCACGGCTGTCATCAGTAGGAATTAAAGCTAAACTTCAACATCAGGTTCAGCTCTTTAACTATTCAGCCCTTTTTATGCTAGCTTTTTTGACTCTTTTGGCAGTTACTAAGGCTTTCTAGCCTATTTGGAGTTTAGCTAACATTTCAGCTACATGCTAGCTGTTTTGGCTTTTTTTAGTTGTTTAGGCTAATTTGGAGATTAGCTAATATTTCAGCTGTTTTTGCTAATTCATAATTTTTCTCCGTTTTTTAGCTTAATTTGAAATTTAGCTAACATTTCAGCTACATGCTAGCTGTTTTGGCTAAATAAGACATTTAACCTTTTTCTTTATTGGCTAATATGGCATTTAGCTAATATTTCAGCAACATGCTAGCTATTTTTGCTAATTTATTATTTTCTCTGTTTTTTGGGCCATTTTTGAGTTTAGCTAATATTTCAGCTACATACTAGCTGTTTTGGATGATTTAGGATTTTTTTCCCAGTGTTTTAGGCTAATTTGGCATTTTGCTAATATTTTAGCTAGCTATCAGTTTCAGCGTTTTCATCTATTAGCTTCAGCCATTTCAACTATCAATTTCAGTGTTTTAGTTATCAACTTCAGCAACCAAATTCAGCTTACAGCATTCACAGTAGCATTATTGCTGGTAATGCTGTATATCTAGTTTTTAAAATGTTTTAGTTTTATTTTTTTCTATGAAGATTACAATTATTTAAAATCTGTGGCTTTTTGTGAAACCGTAAATGTTTCAGTTTAGGCTGAGATTGTCACACTTCTTCTGTTAGCCTACAAACCGACCCCCCGCCCCATCAGAGAAGAAAACAGTTATGCGACCCCCACATAAAAAGTTTAGGGCCCCCTGATTTGAGTTTACCTTGATGTGCTGTCATTTCTGAGCCGTTCATCAGCCCAGAAGCAAATCCTATTAACTTGCTGAATTGTGAATGTTACTTTAAATTAAGCAGTATGATATTTGAAGTTTGTGATTTGTGTTTGACAGATCTATTTTTGAAGGAAATGATAAAGTGTAATGATCTGTTATCACCTCTCCAAAAGATAAAAACTGTTTTTTAGGAATAAATGTACCTCTGTGTGTAATACATATATTTTGAAGCTTTCTTCGTTTTCTTCTTAATGAAACCCTTAAATCCTGTCACTTTAATAGCTTCTCGGTTACTACGCCCACTCAATTATCCACAAATGAAGGCTGAAAGCCTCCATGTTTACTCCACTCCTCCAGCACATCTTAACCAGGATCTCTGCAAACATTAACAGTCCATCAGTGCTTTAGTGACATAACTGGAGCTACAATAAGTTTGAGAAGAGCGATGATGACGGTTTGGCCGCGAGAGCTTTGACTGCAGCACAGGGATCCGTAAAGGAAAGCGCCGAGCCAGCCGTGGGCAGAGCCAAAGTGAAACTCGTGGACATAAATATTTGGGCTGATTTGTCATCATCAGAGCCAGCTGGGTCCGTTCGCAAGCTAGCCAGTGTGGGAGTGGAGACTGCGGCAGCGGAGGAGTGGGAAGACTGAGATGCTCGCTTGAGGACAGGACAAGCTAAAGGATGACAAAGTGAGGCAGAGAAGGCTCCAAACACGGCTCGTCTTCTAAACGAGAACCCCACGCTTCATAACGACGTCTTAATGTCAGCTTTGGCTCTGGGGATGCTTATGTCTGACAGACAATTCAGAAAGTATTTGGTTTAAAATATGGAAAAATCTGACTCAGCACATAAAGCAGAACTCCTTTGATTGAGTTTTGGACTGAAACCATCACCTGACAACCTTTCAGGGTCTGGTGGTGAAGCTCACAGCCAGTAGTTCCACTCAAATCAGGTTTACTTGTAAGAAACTACAGACGAATCCCTTCTGGTTCTCCTTATCTCTACATTTAGCCCTCCGAACGGAGAGTTATGGAAAAATAGTGTCTTCAAAATCGGACGTCACTCCCACTCGATGATGTCATCAGTGGTCGCCGCTCAGCTATGTAAGTCCGGCGCTGCAACCACTAAGAAATACATAATTACATTGTTTTGAAAATATATATATTTCAGACACCCCTACCCCTTCAAAAACCCCTTCAATTGGAGGGTAGAGGAAGAATTAGAATTCAACCTACAAGTTTATCTTCAAGTTTAATTGTCAGAGAGCGAATTGATCACCGTCTATGAAGTCGTTATGCAAAAATCTGATACAGCAAATTTTACCTTCTGAACCTTTCATGAACAGGTGACACCAGTGACTGTATAAGACAACTGGACTGAGTGACCCCTCCCCGCTGGCAATCCAAACAGGAAGTGGCTCCAAGAAGCCAAAATCCCATAGACTTCTACCGAGAAATAAATGGCTGTTGCTCAGTCATTCTGTTGGTCAGAAGAAACATTCTTGCTCATTTTTTTTACATCCTTTCAAATATTTCTCTTTTTCCAGATTTTTTTCTGTATTTTAAGTTATTCAAGTTATAAATCAGATGTCTCAATCAAAGTGGGTGGAGCCTGCTGGCCCCCATGTAACACTTATAAAACTTTTGACAGACTTCATGTAGTATGCTATCAAGTGGAAAGGGGTGTGGCCTTCCATCAAGCTCACTCCTGATTGGTGAGACCATAAAAACAATGACAACTTGAACCAATCACTGCTTACTTATGAGATTTGGCTGTTGTGAAAAAATTAACTTTTTTAGTAAACCATTTTTATATGTTTTCAAAAGAAAACAAAATGGTTTTTTTTTCTTCCCGGAGAGGAAAAAAAAAGAAAAGAAAATCAATGAACCACTTTTATTAAAAAATTAGGTTTTTAAATTCTAGATGTTTTTGTTGTCGCTAAATAAAATGTGATTAGATATAAAATTCAATATTTTTTTATTATTGGAGATCTCTATTTTTTCTTCTCTATTTTTTGTATAAATTGAACAGAAAGATAAAGTTGTTCTGAATATCTGAAGCTACGTTCAACCCAAGTGAGTGACGTTTGTCCAAGAATGCGTGAAAACGGTCGTAGAACGTTGCGTAGCGTCGAGTGAATGCTAGCGTTTTGAACACATAAAAACCTTTCATTGACGGGCGGTAGGACGACAACTTAACGGTTTATTTTCTTTCAGAAATTCAGGTAACCTAGCAGTTTAGTGCTTGGGTTAAAAGTGGCAGAAACAAGCCCCTGTTGGTTCAGGAGCGCCCCCTTAAGGTGTGGAGGGGTACTGCATGATTCACCACGTTTCTTTTGTCATTTTTTTGTCATATAAAAGGGAAAAATTGCATTAATGTTCAGTCCATGAATGTGTTTCATCTCTAACCGGGCTTGTTACAGGAAGTGTAAGCACAAACGGCGGCCTGTAGAAGAAGTGGAAAGGAGAGGGAAGACTGATGTTGCTGTGTTTGACTGAGACAAATGTGTGGCAGGCCGGTCTAACAGGGCTGGCGCTCTGCCCTGAAACGTCTTCATAAACTGCATTACAGATCAAGAAGGAAAGAGGCTGCACAGCAAAGCCTTCACTGTCAGGAAGCCCTTTATCCTTCTTGTTCCAGAGAGCACCTCCTCTCAAACGTTATGGATGTTCAAGTTCCACTTGCTTTTGTCTGATAGTTCAGGACCAATTTGTTGACACGCTGTCATTTTTTGAACAGCTATTGATAGCCGAGTGCCAGAGGAGGAACGGATGAGAGGCAGGTGACAGATTGATGGAGAAGATGCTTCACCATTTGTTATGTGCTCCTCCAGACAAATACATCTGGGCGCTCTCTACCAGAAGGTCAATGGTTCTCAAATTCATAAATAAACCTGTAAATGACAGAAAAGCTGCAGAGAGGCTGCCTGGAAATGACCTCAGAGCTGTATGTGTTTGACTGAAGGCCAATAAACATATGGTCCAGGAACTACGTAATGTTTGCATTTTTGAATCGGCGGAGCTTTACAAACAGCTCCTTTAGATTCAGACTCGCTGGAGCAGATGTTGCTCACTCCGACACACTAGTGTTGTTTTCTCACTATGAATGAGGCTGTTTTCTTCGTTTTGAAATGTTTTGTTTTTTTGACATTTATCTTATACGTTATTTGAATTTGTTCCCTTTGATGTTTTCATCTTTTCCCAAATGTTCATTAAAACAATGTTTCTAAAGTTCTTTTTAATGTTTGAGCCTTCTCTTTTACTGTTAACGTCACTTTGCATTGCTCCTGTCAATGTTTTACTTCTAAATAAGATCCATTGACTGTATATGAGAACTGGATTGAGTGACTCCTCCCCCATGGTGTTCCAAACAGGAAGTGGTTCCAAGAAGCCAAAATCCCATAGACTTCAATAGAGACATAAACAGCTGTTACTCAGTCATTTTACTCACCATATTTTTTTGTGTTGTTCAGTTATAAACTGGCCAATCAGATGCCTCAGTCAAAGTAGGTGGAGCCTGTTGGTCTCTATGCCCAACGTTCAATGTTCCTTTTACAGATTTTGACCCAAACCGAATACTTCTCCTACCCCTCCTCTATTTGGTAGTAAAGTCCGAACTTGTTTTTCTAAGGCGAAGGGACTTCGAGCTGGCTATCCCTCCGCTGGTGGAGTGATCCGTGTCATGCTGTACAGCTGAGGAGAAAGAATTTCTTCATGTGGACATTTACATGTAAGTAAATAGTAGGTGGCTTATACTTGTATGGTGCTTTCTATGTTCCTCAAATAAGGCCTAAAGCGCTTTACAGACACAGACTCATTCACACACTGATGGTGGCTCTACTGTCAAACACTGGCGCCAACGTTCCCCCAGAGCCAAGGGAGGGTTCAGTGTCTAGCCCAAGAACACTTCGACACATCGACGGGAAAAGCGGGAATCGAACCTGCAATCTTCCGATCAGAAGTCACTGCCCAACCGCTTCACCACGGCCGTTCAAGCAATAACTTTTTGTTTCGGCATGACTAAATCTGACGTTATATATTTTCTGAGCGCTAGCAGCTACTCGCTAACATAGCTGACCGACGACTGTTGATGATGTCATCAAGGGTTAGTAACTTCTGAATTTGAAAACACTAAGGTTGTGTCCAAATCCCCCCCAATCCCTGCATAGTGCGTTCAACATTTTCTAGTGCTGTCCAAATCTACTAATTCCAAATTGAGCGCACTCGAAATTTCCCAGAAACTATCTTACATCGATGCTCACTAGATTAGCGGATATAGACCACAATGCATTGCGGTTGAACAATTTCGAACAAAAAAACGTGTTTAAATGTAATATTTGAATAAACCATCCACATTTTCACCATCAGAACACAAAGGAGTCATACATAAACGTCCTGAAATGTTCGTATTTATTCGATTTTCATTTTGTGAAATCGATGACGTCATATCCGGTTTTTAGAAAAACGAAAGAAAAATAGTGAGCATCCGAATTACCTTTAAAATCCAACACACTATATAGTTTTTTAGTAGTTAGGGATCAGGGGGTAATTCTGACAGTACTTTTCCTTTGGAGGGCTAAATGTAGGGGCAGGGAGAAGCCGTAGGATAGAGGAAGTATTTGGTTTGGGCCTTCTTGTACAAAGCCAGATTTCTATTTTACATCATCTATTTATTTATTTTTATATACCCTACATGGTGTGGCAATATCCTGCGACAGACTGGCGACCTGTCCAGGGTGTACCCTGCCTTCGCCCATCAGTAGCCGGGATAGGCTCCGGCACCCCCGCGACCCCGAAAGATGGAGAAGCGGTCAAGAAGATGGATGGATGGATGGTGTGGCAATATTTTTTGGAAAGGTGCTATATAATAAAAGTTCGATTTGATTTGATTTGTAGCATGCTTTTAAGTGGTCTTCCAACAAGCTTCCTTCTGATTGGCGAGAGTGGTTGCCATAGAAACACTCAGACCAACACCAACCGTTCGCTGCTTAATGATTTTATTTGGCTCCAACATGGCGGCGTCTGTATTGTGAAAAAATGGCGACTGAATTGACTTGTTGGAGCTGGACGTAAAACCATTTTCTATGAATGATGAACGAAAAAAACTCAAGAAATAAAGTTGGGTTAAACAAAAAATATCGTAAATAATGTTAGAAATCCACATTTCCTTGAATACTTTGCAATAATTCAGTGTATTCTTTTAACAAAATGCATTTCCACGTATTAAGAAGATTCTCCTCTGCTTTGATTCTTCACTTCCTCTCTGGGATGAAGAACCAGCAGGAATGTCCCTTTTGGCCCCTGAGGACGGCAGCCACCGAAGCCTCTGTGACATTTGCCAGACTAAATACTGGCACTCAACACCAGCCCCTCTGGTGGCAGGAAGGCTCGGAGGAGCCAATAACAAATCAGCTGAGACTGGAGAGCGGCCGGTTGGCTGTACTCTCTCGGGTTGTTTTATGACGTACATCTGAAAATCCCATCTACGGGGTCTCAAACAGCATTCCACTGAAATCAGGTGCATAAGCAGAAGCAGGTAGTAATGCGAGCGCATAAATGAAGAGACAGCTATGAAAGTGCTTTTTCCTCCACAGTCTCACGTTTATTATTGCGCACACAGTTCAGCTGCAAGGACATAACTCAGAAAAGACGGTAAACGCTGAAATGTACACGATAGTGTGGAAAAATGGCTCGGTAGTGATGCTACTCTGTAAGTGAGAGGTAAGCTGTAAATGAGATTTTGATGGATGGGATCCTCCAGCAGAGTTTCAGCAAACATCTCGTAGAAGCAATAATCATGACGACTACATCTCCTAAAGGATATTGTGAAAACTCGCCTGTGCAGCTTTGCTTTGAGCAGAAGTTGTATAAAAATGTAAATGGGACACGAAGCCGGTTGACAGAACACATACGAACGGGAATTTTGGGTGTTGTGTGACCGTCCGTTCTGTTCCACATGAGCCAAATCTGTTCTGGCGTTTGGCCACGGCTAAATCTGTCAATCTGAGCTGATGGAGCTGTCAGGAAACGAGGCGGGATAATGGTTTTAAATAATTAAAGAAAGAACTCCCAATTATACAACAGACTAAAAATGTTTTTAGCCTTAAAGAAGGCTAGAATGTTTTCCAGGGAGATTCCAGACGATGAGTGAAAGCAGGTCAGAACAGATAAAGAAGGGCTGTGTTCTCATTAAATTTGCAGGTGTAATCTTGTGATGTTCACTCGATCTTAAAACTGCTGGTTAACCTTTAACTGATGGAGCTCCAGTGTTTGAATTGAATACCTCTTTGACCATTTCCACAATTAATCAAATTCTAACAGATTCACAGAAAATCACCTTTTCTCTGATATACAACACTGGAATTGTGTCAATTCCACAAACGGTTTAAGACTTATGGTGGAGTGTTACAGCTATAATCTGGGATTAAAATCTGCTAAATACTGAAAACAAAACAGCCTAAAAGGACCTAAATTCTTAAGGAGCATCGCTGCCATTTTAAGCTGCCTCAGTAACAGGTTTCGAAGTTGAACGTACAAGAAAGTGGAACATCCAGTTGCTCCACGGCAGTAGAAATGTGGAACGAATCCTTGGTATCTTTGATTGTTTGACCAGATTCCATGTTAGAGTTGAATCCACCGGCGGCGTGTGACCCATGCTAAAACACTTGTGATGGCGCTGGCCAATCACAGTTCAGTTTTAAACAGATCTACAGCTGTGCAGAAAGGAAGATGGTGGCCTGAAGGGTTCAAACATAAAAAAAGCAAATGCTAGTTGGACGGATTTGAAGAACTGGGAAATAAGACGGTGGTTTGATTTACGTCAGAAGTGTCAAACTCAATCACACAGGGGTCCAAAATCATAAAAAACACACCTTAGGTCGCGGGCCGAACAGGATAAACATTTATTGAACACTCTACAACTAAATCTTGAACACTTTGAAAACTTTTAAAGTTTTTTCTTGTGTCTGCATGATTTCCAGAAGTCCTACTCATGACTGAATACCTGGTTCAGGTGCGTCCAGCCAATTAGAACAAACCAGAGCAGGTATGTTGATAAACATGCAGGAATGTGGCCCTCGAGGCCTGGAGTTGCCTATCCCTGCCCTAAATGGTCAATTGAACTAAATTGTGAACTTATCCTACTGTTGACTTCTGCTTTATGTGTTTGTGTGGAAATGGTTTTAAGAACTCCAATAAACTCATTTTTGACGACTTTCCTGAGGTTCCTGTAAACCTGCAAACAGCTAGAATGCAAACATCGATGTTATCAGAAGACTTTTCATCAGACCCAGCATAAGATCACAGCGACAAGTCCCAGACTTTGTCCGAATTCCTGGAATCTCATTCTCATCAGGGATCTACAAATGATGTAAGTCCAATCCACGGACTCTCCACAACCAAGCAAAACCAGAACACTCTGGTCCCATTTCATATGTTGCCTTTTTTTGCTTGACCATCTTCCAAACATACATCCAGAAACAGACCCCGGTGAAAGTGAAAATATCTATCTAAAGAAAGAGCTGAGTCGGCCAAACTAGTGTGAGTTATGAATGCTGGAGTGTTTGAGGCAGAAGATATTCCCTCAAGAAATGAGTCTTCAGGTGACTCCTGACGGAGGAGAGGGACGACCTCGGTCTCAAAGCAATTTGCACCTTCATTCGGCATCGTGGAGCCACAAATGAAGTCTGGCTGTTAGGAAACAGGATTTTCACAGGAAGTTCCTGTTTGTTTGACATTATTCACACAGGAAACAAAGATTTGATTGAACACCTTGACGGGAAAAGACACAATTCAGAGTATTCCTCATTAAAGGATGAGACCGCATAAAGGTATATCTATCTGAGGAAGCTCTGACTTGGTATCTTAATACATAAACTGAAACAAAGGAGTCAACTGGACCGGACGTTTCCTCGGCTCTAAAATGTGGTTCTATGAGAGCTGTCCTTTGTCCCAACTGCCCTTTTGAGTTGGTACATTTGTGGCGACAAATGGTCAAATCTGTCAAGGTCAAAGATCGCTCAATGAACCCGAAGAGAGACTTTGATGCACATTTTTTATCTACGGACATGCTGCGGGTAACAGGTCGTAGTGAACACTTAAGCCTCATTTCCACTGAGCCAACACATTCTCATCCACAAGTCGTCACGTATGGACGTTTGGTTAAGGACCCATCCGTGTCACTTTTTGGGTGTCGGCAACTCGACGTTTTTTGACGTGCTCTCTGTATGTAAATACAAGACTCCGCAACTTGAGGGACGCGGCACTGGATGCGGACTGGTCCTCGGGACGTGCCCAGTACAGGTACCCAAACCAGGTACAAGTACCCTAACCCGGTACTGGACCCTGACTGGTCCTCGGGATGCGTCCGGTACTGCTGATCAAGCCTGGTAACCCAGTAGCCCAACCTGGCACCAGACGCGGACTGGTCCTCAGGACGTGCCTGGTACTGGTACCCAAACCCAGTACCAGTACCCTAACCCAGAACCAGATGCGGACTGCTCCTCAGGAGGTGGCCGATACTGGTACCCAACCCAGTGCCGGTACCCCAATCTGGTACCAGATGCAGACTGGTCCTAGGGACCCACCCGATTCTGGTACCCAAACCAAGTACCAGTACCCTAACCTCGTACCAGATGTGGACTGGTCCTCGGGACGTGCCTGGTACTGGTACTCAAACCCAGTACCCCAACCCGGCACTGGACTGGTCCTCAGGGCATGACCAGTACTGATACCCAAACCCAGTACCAGTACCAGGAAACTGCCAAGAGTGGAAACGAGGCATAAGATACACCTATGCTCCCCTGAAGATCCTCTCTAGGACCCTCCACGGACCGGGACAACCCCAAAACCCCATCTGTGAGCATGTTGAGGCTTAAGACATGACCCCTCATTCTGTAGGTTGGAAGATTGATACATTGATACCTTAAGCAACAAGCAAACACAATCCCTGATCGTTTTCCACCAAAAACAGGAAGATTTCCAACAGCCTTTGGATCTCTTTTCATCCAGGAAACACTCGACCATGGAGACAAACCTCAGAACAATGCTCTCCTCCCTCTTCTTCCTGCTAACCCTTCATAACTGAATTCATCCCCTCCTAGTCCTCCATCTATCCTCCCTTTACCTTCTTCAATCCATTCAGTCAGCTCTCATCTATCCCTAAATCCATCCCAATCCTCGTATGGCTGCTAATCCTCCATCTCTCTTTTGTGCTTTCTTCCCTGAATCTCTCCCCGCCCCGTTTCTCCTCCTCCCCGCCTAAGAGCCATCGGGGAGTTTTTACATGAGTTGAGTAGAGTTTAGTAGGGCAAAGAAGAAACTGTGCCAGGTTCTGCACCACATATTAAGCAACTATCTCCCTTCAAGGAATATCAGCATTACTCAACACAACCCCCCCACCGTCCGCCCGCCTCTTTGGGCTTCATTGTGCTGCAAAGCATAAACTTTGAGGAGACACGTAGGGGATTGTCTTTGTAAAATCGTCAGCATCGTGAGCTGCTTCTGCACACTTCAGTCCATGCAGAATCTAGGGCCTACACATCAGAAACAGCTCACAAAAAACCCAAAAAGAAATAAAACAGCCCTTCTTTGGGGTTGATTTCTGAGGATTTGGTGTTTTAGTCAGTCTGACTCAAGTCTCTGACTTACAGACCCTTCACCAGCTCCTGTTGAGAGATTTAAAGGACAAGAGACAGTCTCTTCTGGGCAAGCCATCCTCCACTGTCAATCCCATGACTTACTGTACACCAAAGTGCTTCTCAGCTCTCCCCAGCAGAGTTCAATCAGCAGCTTTATCCAAAAGTGACACCATCGCATGATAAATAAAGGGAGTTCTGCCTCGGAGGCAGCCAGAGTGAGAGATGCAAGAAAGAAGAAGATGCAGAGGAGGGAAAAGAGAGAGGTGGCATCTGAGAGGAATTGGGATGCAGACATTTGCCAAAGAAAGAGAGGTGCAGCGTCTGAGACGCCCGGACCTTGGTGGTGTGATTTATTCATGGGATAAGTCACAGTGTCTGCGGAGCAGGTGAGTGTAATGGTGTAATGTTTCCACGACTGCTTGCCTCAGTGACTCCGGCCTCTCGTGTCCTTGCCAGGCTGCTGGAGGAGTTTAATGCATGCAACACTCAGACATGGTGAGGGATCACAGCCCGGATAGATAAACACCAGCCATCTGGGTTCAAACAAACTCAGCTGAGATGCAATCCGTCTTTCCGTTTCTTCAAAGGTAATGGGCGCTATGCTAGCTATGCTAGTTAGACTAATGGGAAAAACTGCTCTCCTCATAAATTTTCCCTCTAACTTTAATAGGAACATTTAATTAAAGTCAAATATTTCATCTCCAAAACATGTTTTCCGGCTTCCTTTTGCTCCATTTAACTTCATAATTTATAGTCCAGAAAAAACATGACCTTTTTTTATAAACAAGTTCCTTTTAGCACTTGGGATGGAAAAGCAATTCCACAAACTCATATTTCTGCTTTTTGTAAATTCAAGGGCTACTTGGGATTTTATTTTTTATAGATAAGGAGCGTTCTCTGGAGTTCTTCCTCAGTTAATTCAATTAAACGCTGTATTTTATCCAGATTTGCTTTTTCCATATTGAATGATTTGGAGGATCCCAGTTTATTTTTTATTCACTGCGCAGAATGTCTTTGTAGCTTTCCTTCGAGGAAACATACGGATTCATTTTCAGATTTTTGAGCCGCCTTTTACATTTTTCAGCAGTGGGTTTTTGCAAAACTGTGATGAAACATCAAAGATCGTGCTCGAGTTTCACGGTCCTTGAATGCACCATCGGCAGTAGCAAAATAGCTCAATCCCAACAATATCGTTTCTATCCAGCCGTCCGGGTCTGATCCAGATTCCAGCTCAGACGAGGAAAACAACGACGTTCATGGATCTACTTGTCTGCAAGTGGATGCATCAGAATGCAGCGGAGCAGGAAGTTTTTTCCACATAACAAATGTAATCCTGCGTTTTGTCTGCTCCTAAACCACACTGATTTGAATAAAGACACTTAGAAATTCAGTTTTATTCTAAATTTTCTTTATATTTGTCCTTTTTTCCATCAGAAAAATGGCACAAAAATTCCATAAAAAACATGCTAAAAACGCCAAAAACATGATTTTTCTGAATGGGTTTTAAATAGAATCTAAGCTTAATGAACCCAAACAGAAAAATTAACAAACTAGAGATGGAGATTATACTGTATCAGCCCTGTTTGTTTTTCCATTTTATCATTTTTCAGAAATTAGTAAAAACAGAATTTTTGGCAAAATTACTCCAAACATTGATGGAAAGATGTGTGACTGGGTATTTGTTTTGAGGGATAATGTAAAAAATGTCATTGTTAAGTAAAGTGAGAGTCAGTAATACGTGTCAGTAAGTGTGTAATATCAGTTTTATCGTCAAAAGTGGATTAAAACACGTGACCATGAGAGTCTTTAAGGAAACATTATAGGAAGTACAGAACTAAAAAAATTATATGTTTTTTAGGACTGTTTTATTGTAGTACGTCATTTTTTAATTATTATTCAGCTTTATTTTTGGATTTTACTTCACCTGTTGCTGCTGGAGAATTATTAGTCCTGAAATGTTTGGTTTTTAAACTAAAATGTAAACATAATATAACACAAATATGCCGATAGATTCACAGTAAAAACTTAAAACTATCATCATTTAATGGTTGAAACTCTGCAGAAACCCAGAGTCCTTGATCACATGTTTGTAAAGAAAACAAAATCTATGTTTAGATTCTAGACAAAACTGATAATTTTCTAGTTTTTATTTAATATCAGTTATTTATTGGCCAAAAAAATTCGAACTTCTTGTCTTTCTGAATTCAAATGTTCTATCTAAAACTGTATTTTCAATCCTTTTTACAGAGGTTTCTGAAATCAAACAAAGTAAAACATTAAGTTTAACCCCAGTAGATAATAAGACCTCATTTATCATAAAAAAAACTTAAAAAAAATAATTTCCTTTCATGCTTTTGTGTGTAGATAAGAGGCAAATTAAAAAGAATTAAAAAAAGCTCACAAAAACGTTTATCTATTTCATTCGTGGGAATTTCAGTTACAACAGAAAACAGAATCTAATGTCCAATAAAAACGATATTCAGGAACTAAACAGACTTTAGTTCACATATATTAATTACTAGTAGATACAGCAGGAAAACATGAACAAGTAGGCTGTCAGGAGTGCTATTTAAAGACATGTGGGAGAGCAGACTTTTTCTTTTTGCCTCAGTTTCTGCTGCAAAACAATAAAAACAAAATGATAAAACACTGAAAAGCACAATAAAGATTCTATCTGTAAGTAGTCCTGCTAAGAGAAAAAAGGAAAGTCGTTCACAAACTGAAATCAGTCCGAGTTTGTTCCCTTTAATTCTCTGCAAGAAGAGCTTGACGGTTCAGTTTATTATAAACTAACTGATAAAAAACTGGAAAATGCAAATGAATGCATCCAATTATTCATGCATAATGAGAGCGAGTTATCCTTGATTAGATTTAAAACACAAAATAAAAGAGTTATATCGGGATAAAAAGAAGTGGGTAGAAGAAAAATCGTAGTAATCCCAATCTAACAATATTTTATACATTTTTACATGTTGAACATTAGAGAAATTAGAAGTGAAAACTAGAAATCATTTCCAAAGAGTAGATGAAAATTTCTCCTCAAATACAGAAAAATTCAACTAGAAATGTCCACCGCTGTGCTTATTCCAACGGTTGAGCCACAAAGTACTTAAAACTGTCAACAAGAGGGTTCAAATACTTTTATTCTTCAATAAAATGCAAATAAATCCATCTACACTCTCTAAAATAGATTTAAGATTTTCCATCTCTCACAGTTCAAACCAGGGATCCCCATTTTTATTATTATTTTTTATTTATTATTTATTATTGGGGCCCGGTCAAATTCATCATTTGATTTTGAGTTTTTATTGATTTAGTTTTTCTAGTTTTGATCCGATATTATGATCTAGTAAGTGTAGGTGATAATTATTCATGTGAGAAATTTTAGTGAATTTAGTTTTAATATCTTTAGAGGTCTTGAACATTTTTGGTCAAATTATCATATTAAAATTCTTAAATGTTAGTGACTTTACTGTAGCATGAATATGATGATGATCATTCATGATTGACATCGTTAGAACAATTGATTTGCTTTATTACTACAATAGTTAATTTTTCTAAACTTATTTCTCTGTCAGAAAAATAAACAGGCATATCAGAGAACAGCTCGGGTCCTGAGTGGCTAAATCACGGAGCTAGCGTTAGCAGTTAGCATCTCTTGTGTAGCCGTCTGTGTGTAGCGCACAGAGCTTAAAATAAAAAAGAAACAAACACTTTTATCCTTTGAAATGCATTTGCAGGTTGTTGTTTGCGTGAAGACAAACCAATAGAGACGCTAGCTGTCAGTTTAAAGCGTTTTTAAAGGAGTTATTGAACATCGCGCTAGCTTAACTGAACTGTTTTTGTTAGCTGAACGTTTTTATTCACAAAAATGTATTTTTGAAGACCAAACCACGTATTAATACTTTTCATAAAGAGCATTGTTTTTTATTTTCTGTCACTCAACTATATGAAAAAGATAAACGCCTTGAAATGACTGAAATGTCAACTTAATGAGAACCCCTAACATGTTATTTATTTATTTATTTTTTATGTACTATTATGTTTAGTCTTTTATATTTTGTTTTATATATGTTATGTTGGGTAGTTGTGGTTGTTGTTATATGTAATGTTGCTGTTGGCATTGAAATTCTATGTTACACAATTGTAAATAAAGTAAAAAACTATTTTTGTTAGCTTGCTTAGCGATTTATGGCAATAACATGTGATCTGTTCATGAGTGGAGTATTTATCTGGAATAATAAAATATAAAGCGTTAATCATAAAAAGAATAAATTACATATTCGATACTGATCAGAAGGCAGGATTTGATACGGATCAAGTGATCGGACATCCCTTTTTCAAAAGAACCGACCATTAGACTCATTTTACCCACAAAACCAGCAGGGTTATTTCCTCTACTGTACAGTCGAGATTATATCTAACCTTACTTAGTATTCCTATGCTATATTTTTTAGCAACATTTAACTTGAGCTTTCAAACTTTGTTTATGGTCACTTACAAACCCAGGAATTTAATCTCATCCTCTCTTCCCTAAATCCATCCCTGATCCTGACGTTGAACAGGAGTGGTGTTTGACAGGCGCCTTATTTCACGGCTTTCTGATCGTTTCTCACAGGTTACGGCCCGTCGGCGCCATCTTTATGATCAGGTGACGTCCTGGGAACATAAACTTTGTGTTCTGCAAAACAAGCAGCCCCATTAGCCGGCTGTAGTGGCTGTTTACACGGGGTCACGTTAGCTGCAGCCCCGCGTGGGGTTAACAAGCTGAACCCCCCCATCCAGCCCCCGAAGACCTTCTGTGTCGACATCGGCTCAAGGTTCACAGCACCTCATTGCCTTAGCGACTGCCAGGCAATAAATTCTCCAGCAGGAATGAATTGGTTGACCTCGAGGGTAGATGGTGTTGCAAGTTGCTATCAGATACAGTACATTATCCCATCCATCTCAATTTTTTCTCCCCTATGTGTTGTTTAAAATTGCACTTTGATGGAATATTAGAGAGAAAACGAGACAAACTTGTAGAAATGTTTTGTGTCTCAATCATAACAGGAGTGGTGCAGTATAATACATGCAGCAGTGGTGCTCAGGTGGCTTTTGCCTCCGTCACCACGACGACTTGATGGGGTCCCTTAATAATTCATTAGCTGGAAGAATGGGCACGCCCTAATTGGTAAAGGAGGCTTTTTCTCTTTCTTTCGCAGCACTGCTGGGACCAAAAGCCTCTTTTATCAATTCACAAGGAAAAAAATGAGCATCAATTATATCAGGAGTGTCAAATTCTATCGCAGAAGGAACCAAAATCCAAAACACACCTTAGGTCGTGGGCCAAACAGGATAAACATTTATTGAACACTCTAAAACTACATTTTTTTAACCTTAAAACCATAACTTGTAAACATAATTATTAACTAGATGTATAGTATTACCTGCAATAATGCTATTGTGAATGATGTAAACTGAATTTGGCCGCTGAAGATGCTGAAATTGACACCTAAAAAAAAAGCAGAAGCTGACAGCCAGCTAAAAATATTAGCTAAATGCCAAATTAGCCTAAAAACTAAAAAAAAAAAAAAAAAAGAAAAAACTAAATTAGCCAAAAATCTACCATGTAGCTCAAATAACAGCTAAACTTCAAAGCCTAAAAAACAGAAAAAAGGCTAAATTAGCTCAAACAGCTAGCTTATAAATATTTGCCTCGTCCAAAATAGCCTAAAAAACTTTAAAAAAAAAAGGCTGAATTACCCAAAACGGCTAGCATGTAGCTGAAATATTAACTAAATTCCAAAATAGCTTAAAGAAATGGAAAAAGCCTAAACTAGCCAAAGTAGCTAGCATGTAGCTGAAATATTAGCTAAGCAACAAAATAGCCTAAGAAACAAAAACGTAAGTTAGCCAAAACAGCTTGTAAAAATATTAGCTAAACTCCAAATTAACCTAAAAAAAAATCATAAATTAGCCAAAATTGCTAAGATGCAGATAAAATATTAGCTAAACTCCAAAACAGCCTAAAAAACTAGAAAAAGACCAGTTAGCATGTAGCTGAAATATAAGACAAACTCCAAAATACCCTAAAAAATGCTAAAATAGTCAAAACAATTAGCAGAATGTCAATTTTTAAAACTTTAAAAATGTAACTTTTTACCATAATTCTGAATAATAAAAATGCAGGAATTTTATTCCAGAATAAATCAACTTAAACCTTAAATAACTTTCAATATTTTACTCTCCATAAAAATTTATTTTGTCAAAATAAACAATTTAGAAATGAGAACAAGATAACATCGGGTCATTAACAACAATAAAATAAAATGATCTGGAGGGCCGGATCCGGCCCCCGGGCCTTGACTTTGACACGTGTTCCTTATATGGTTTCAGGATAAAAACCCCTGATGAATTTCACCTCAGAGAACGCCATCTCATCCGCGTCCGAGAGAACAATCCGAGGACTCAAATCAGCGAGAGTGAAGCATGCTGGGATATATTCAGCCTTCAAAACATGCCGGCTTTCCTTCCGTGCCCACTTTAGGCAGGAAGCGGCGTAGCTGCTAGCGGAGGTAAAAAGGGCGCTTTAAAAGCCCCCGTCACAGTGATGATAATGCCGCTGCATAATGCATCGGCGTCTGCTCGGCAGTCAGCAATCACCGGGGGCTTTGGGGAACACATTTTGCATTGTATGCGTTATGTAAATGTATTATACATTTATTTATTAGTACAAGATGGAGCAGTTTACATCAGACCTAACAGAAATAAAAAACCTGCATGACAATGAAAGGAAGTGTTGCGGATTGACACTTGCTGGCATGAAATCACAGAACTCATGGGGTCAAACTGAAAGAGGAAGTGCTATGTGTTTAAGTGAGAAATACACATGAGCTCTGCTGATGCCACCATTTATAATGGACCTTCCTGTAGACCAGAAAATCTCCCTAAGATCCACGTCTATTTGTGCCGACGGCTGGATTATGGGAATATTTCCTGGTAAAGCCCACCTTCACAGATAATGCTGCAGCAGCAAACTGGAATATGCTGAGGACATTTCTATGTGGTGAACATTTTTGAGGGAAATGTTTTGATTTTTTGAAGGAAAATACCCCAATTTATCTATCTTCCAAACCCACTGTCCTTTTTGGGGTCACAGGGTTGCTGGAGCCTATCCCAGATTGTTGGGGGAAGGTGGGATTCATGCCAGACTGTTGCACACATTCACATGCACACCAGTTTAGACACACAAATCAACCTATGAAAGTCCCACTCCGATCATCTCTGGATTTAATTTAAACTTTTCACTAGAAAAGTTCCAATATTTTCTAAAAGACTGGAAATTTTGTAAAAAGTAATTATGAAAGAGCGCTGATGTTTGCCTAAATTTATGAAGAATTTGTAGTATAATTGCTTAAAAATCCCTAAGATATGCCAACTTTTGAAAAATATTTAGTGTGTTGCTTAAATATTAGCTAAACTCCAAATAGCCTAAAAAAAAACTTAGTGGATGTTAAATTAGCCAAAAAAGTTAGCTCGTTGCTTGAATGAGCTACTAGCTAAACTCCAAAATAGCCTAAAATTCCTCGGCAAAATAAATTTGTTAAAGTCAGGCTGTTGCTAAAATACGAGCTAAACTCTAAATTAGCCTATAAAAACCTCAGGAGATAACAAGTAGCCAAAAACGTTAGCATGTTGGTAAAATATTAACAAAACTCTAAATTAGCATAAAAAACCTCAGTAGATCCCAAATTAGCCACCAAAGCTAGCAGCTTGTTGCTTAAATATTAGCTAAACTCCAAAATAGTCTAAAATTCCTCAGTAAACTAAATTAGCAAGAAACGTTAGCATGTTGCTAAAATATTAGCTAAACTCCAAAATAGTCTAAAATTCCTCATTAAACTAATTTAGCCAAAAACGTTAGCCTGTTGCTAAAATGTTAACAAAACTCTAAATTAGCATAAAAAACCTCAGTAGATCACAAATTAGCCAACAAAGCTAGCAGCTTGTTGCTTAAATATTAGCTAAACTCCGAAATAGTCTAAAATTCCCCAGTAAACTAAATTAGCAAGAAACGTTAGCCTGTTGCTAAAATATTAGCTGAACTCCGATTTTTTTTTTAAATTACTCTAAAAGAGGAAAACAAAGACGATCATTGATCTAACCTTTCTTTTTTTTGTCTTCTCCTAATTCAAAATGATTTAAATAAACACAAACAGAGTTTTAATCTTAATTTTCTTCCTCCATCATCATAAAAATGCCACAAAAATATCTTAAAAACACAATTTTCAACTAAACAAATCTTTAAAATAAAGTAAAACATTGCTTATAATGTATATATGTGTACGTTTGTGGACAAATATTCCCATTTAAGACAATTGTTGATAATGGTACATCACAATAAACAAATAATGAGTGTATTTTTGCTAAGTTTTCATATTTCCCTTAGAAAAACAAAAACAGACGCAGATGAATGCAAGTGTTTATCTGGTGGAAGGATTGTCTGTTTATCCAGCCGCCGCTTCTTTGCTGATGTCTTCTCTGTTTGACTCTAATTATTTTGAATTTGCAAGCAGGATGGCAGTCATTGTGGAGGAGCAGCCGTGTTAACCGCCTGCTCCACTAGAAGCAAACTGAGGACTCTCAGCGTGTCGCTGATATCTGATTGTGATTTCGAGACCCTCTCCTCCCTGAGATCCAATTCCAGTTTCTCCAAGCATTTTCTTTTAATTGCATCTGATTAACACTAAAAGTGCACCCCACCTCTGCTTTGGAGCACTTTCTGCTTCCTGTTTTGTGGTGGATAAATCCCTTTAAAAACGTGTCAAAGTCGAGGCCCGGGGGCCGGATCCGGCCCTCCAGGTAATTTTGTTTTATTGTTATTATTGACCTGATGTTATCTTGAGCTCATTTCTAACTTGTATAATTTTGACAAGATATATTTTTATGGAGAGTAAAATATTGGAAGTTATTTAAGGTTTAAGTTGATTTATTGTGGAATAATATTCCTGCATTTTTATTATTTATAATTATGTTAAAAAGTTACAGTTTTAAAGTTTTGAAGCATTTTGCTAACCTTTTGCACTATTTTGACATTTACTATGACCTTTCTAGGCTATATTTGAATTTAGCTAATATTTCAGCTACATGACAGCTGTTATGGCCAATTCAGGCTTTTTCTTGTTTGTTTTTTAGGTTGTTTTGAAGTTTAGCTATTTGTTTGAGCTACATGTTTTGACCAACCTATGTTTTTTTGGTTTGTTTGTTTTTAGGCTAATTTGGCATTTAGCTAATATTTCAGCTAGCTATCAGCTTAGGCATTTTTAGCTATCAATTTCAGCATCTTCAGCTATCAGCACTAGCATCTTCAGCGGACAAATTCAGCTTCCAGTATTCACACTAGCATTATTGCAGGTAATGTTATATATCTAGTTCATAATTATGATAAAAAGTTATGGTTTTAAAGTTTTAAAAATTGTCATTCTGTTAGCTTCTTTGACTATGTTGGCATTCACTAAAATGTTTTAGGCTGTTTTGGAGTTTAGCTAATATTTCAGCGACATGCTAGCTGTTTTGGCCAATTTAGGTTTTTCTTTTTAGTTTTTTAAAGCTGTTTTAGAGTTAGGCTAATATTTACAAGCTAGCTGTTTTGGCTAATTTAGACTTTTTTAAAGTTTTACAGGATATTTTGAAATGTAGGCATTTTTTCAGCTACATGCTAGCTGTTTTCTGGCTAAGTTATTTTTTTTTAGGCTAATTTGGCATTTTGCTCATATTTTAGCTGGCTATCACCTTCATCGTTTTTAGTTATCAATTTCAGCATCTTCAGCGGCCAAATTCAGCTTACATCATTCACACTAGCATTATCACAGGTAATGCTATATATTTAGTTCACAATTATGTTAAAAAATAAAGTTTTTAAAGTTTTAAAAATGTAGTTTTAGAGTGTTCAGTAAATATTCGGCCCACGACCTAAGGTGTGTTTTGGATTTTGGCCCCCTGTGTGATTCAGTTTGACACCCAGCCTTAGATAGTCCCGGGAAAGCGGTGCTAAATGCCTTCGATGCCGGGTTAAATCTCGTTTATATCCAAGCAACGAGACGCCGTTGGAAACCAGAGAAACGATGAAACTGCTGAGACGAGAAGCTACAAGCCAAGAAAACGATTTCCTACCGATAGTTTTCGTATTGGTCGGCTGCTCCGAATATCTCCAGGACCCCCCTTTCATTCTCGTCGCATGTTCTTTAATAAATTACAGCGTTCTTCACAATGACATCAATGCACTTTGCTTCAGGAAGCGTAGCCGTGTCACAGCCGGGGTTTTCCAATTACCAACAAAGAGAAGAACAAAGACCCAAGTGGAGAGATAAACAAACAGACATGCAGAAGCTCTCTTTGGAATGACTCATTAAACAAGTTGCTTATCAGAGCCTTCTGAAGCCCTCTAAACCATATTACTTGTTCATAGTCATTGATTTTTTTATTCCTTTCCACCTCATAATTGGAGACAGGAAAGCTGTACTTTAAAATCGAGATGAGTGGCAGATATTTTCAGATGATAGCATCCGTATGGATGAGTCAGGTTTCACTATTTAGTTACATTGATTGAATTATAATGCAGACATTCATGGAAGAACATCATGCAGCCGATTACTTTGAATTTGAAACTCTAGTCACTTCATTAACCTTTCAATTTGATCTTGTAAAAAAGACCCGTCGGTTGCTTTCGTCTTTGCTTAGAGTCGTAGGACACGAGCTTAACGTATGAATTAATCCGACCAGTTTCATCCAGCCAGAGAGCAAAGACTGATATAGGGTCAAATCTATGGAGCTACATTCAGGCCAATGTTATTTGAAACCAAATAAAACAAACTGAAAAATTATTGGTGTTTGGCCAAAAAAGAAATAAACAAAATGTTGTTATTCTAAAATAAACTTAATTGTTTTCAAATGCTTCTTTTAGGTTTCAAAACTTAAAATTTCAATTTCAAAACTTTGTTTTTCATTTTCAAAAATTGTTTTCAATTTCAACTCTTGAAAGCAAGTTTCAAATTTACATTTTTATCTTAAAATTTTCAATATTTCTTCAAGTTTTCAATATATTGTTTTTCTATTGTTTTTTTCAAATTACAATCTTGATTTTCATTCATTTTAAGCTAATCCACATTTTATTTGAGCAAAATTGGGGCCAATATTTTTTCAATCACAACTAAAACAAATTGAAAAAAAAATGGTGTTTGGCCAAAAAAAATAAATAAACAAATAAAATGTGTGAAAAAAAAAAACGTAATAATTTGCAGCTTTAAATGTAATTTTTTTTTAAGTTTCTAAACTCAAAATGTAATTTTAAAAACTTTTTTTTCACTTTCAATTTTTGAAACTGGAAGAAAAATATAGAAATTGAAATTTTGAGTTTTGAAAACTAAAAAACCCCAGAGCCTTTATTTTAGAATAGCAAAAGGTTTTCGACATTTAACTTTTATTTATTTATTTATTGGGCCCAAACACCTTTTTTTTGGGGGGGGGGGATTTCAAATAAAATTGGCCCCAATTCAGCTCCATACAAATCAGGATGATCTTAAAGTGAATGAAAAACAAGGTTGAAAATTTGAAAAAAAAAGAAAATTTGAGAAAAAATATTGAAAACTTGAAAGAAGTTAAAATTTGAAGGAAATATGAAAAAAAAACTAAAACTGTTACCAATTTTAAAAAATAATGTTTATTTTTACTCTCAAATTTCCTCTTCTCTATTTATTTTTCTATGAACGTTTGAACAGTGAGAGTTAAAAAAATGAGAAAAAAGTGTGAGAATATTCATGTGCGTGTGAGAAAAGTGTAGAAAATGAGCAGCGAGGACACCATGGGAAACAGGTCCCGGTAGCCAATGAGCTTTAAGCCCCGCCCCCATGTAAAGTTAGGATCAGTTTGGCAGCGAATCAGAGAATACTCGAAAACTCTGAAGTGAAACTGAAAACAGAAAACTGAAAGTGAAGATTCAGAAAAACAAAAAAAAAGGTGAAAATTCAAAACAGAAACTGTTACTGATGGATACATTATTTTTTAATGGTAATTTTACACTTACTTTTTTTTATTCAAGTTTTCATTTTTTTTATTTACAATATCTTGTTTTCTTTTTTTTCCAGTTACTACTCTGTTTTTTTAAATTTTCCATCAGTTTTTGGTTCACTTTAAGCTGATCCTGATTTGACTCCAGAGACCGCGACGGGTCTGATGTGATTACACAGTTGTTCTCCTGCCACCCCCTCGAACCCGGGTCATGGCAGGTGAAAACAAAGCAGGTTTTATTAGAGGAGTGATGGACACTTTAGGGAGGCAGGGAGGGGGGCAAAGTTATCAAACCAGACCACTAAAACATGCTCCATATTCCTGTGGGGAGATTGGATTCCAAATACCGGCTCAAGGCAGCACGGCCGAGGTCACTCCACAATCTGCACGGGTCAGAGCCGAGGCGGCGCTACAAGCCGCTTTGACGTTCTCCATTAACTCCCCCCTGCTAACCCACAAAATAAACCTGGGCGGCTAAAAAGACGAGTGGACGGAGCGGACACAAGAACAAAAGGGGGGCAAAGAATATTCAGAAAAAGGACAAAACGTCGATCTACATGCTGTCATCATTAGTACTCTGCCTTTCTTAGCCAATCATTGATGGGTTTCTCTCTACGTTTGTCAAACTCATTTTGGTTCAGGGCCTTCATTCAACCCGTCTGATCTCAAGTGGGTCGGACCAGTAACATGTCTGACACTCATCTGTAGCCTTATTTTGTTTTTCTCAGTTGGAAAAAATGCCTCAACCGACCTACAACCTAATCACTTATTATCACTCATTCATTCATGGAAGTCAATGGATTTCACTTTTTTAAATGGTTTATTCAATTTTACAAGGACTGAATATTTTACACCTAACATTGAGGGAATCTCGATAGTAACTCAAGAGGGAGCTACGGAGAAAATAAACACACTGCCTAAAATATAAATGTGCAAATAAATTAAAAATAAAAATAGAAAAGTTGCATTACCTGCAATAATGCAATTGTAAATTATTTTTGCTGAAAGTAGCTGCTGAAGCTGTTTGCTGAAAATGGTGACGCAATTTACTTTAATTTCTGCTGAAAATACTATTTTGCTGACTGTAAACTTTGCTAAAATACTGGAAATGTCGTTAAAGAACGATAAAGAGTGTTCATGTTGACCTAAATTTCTGAAAAAATTTGTAGTAAAATTGCTTTAAAATCCCTAATACATGCGAATTTTGCAAAAAACATTTAAACTCCAAATTTGCCCTAAAAAGATACCTTGTTGCATAAATACTAGCTAAACTATGAAATAACCTAAAATTCCTTAGTAAACTAAATTTGACAAAAAAGTTAGCCTGATGCTAAAGCGGAGGCTAAACTCTAAATTAGCCAAAAAATTTAACCTAAAAACCCCAGTAGATGCCAAATTAGCCAAACCTTAGTAGATAAAAAAATAGTCCAAAACTTTGTCATGCTGCTAAAATATTAGCTAAACTCCAAATTAGCATTGATTTAAAAAAAATAATTAAGTAGTTGCCAAATTATCCAAGAAAGCTAGCACATTCCTTAAATACTAGCTATTCTCCAAAATACCCTAAAATTCCTTAGTATACTAAATTAGCCAAAAACGTTAGCCTGATGCTAAAGTGGAAGCTAAACTCTAAATTAGCCTAGAAAAAACCAGTAGATGCTAAATGATCCAAATAAAAGCTAGCACATTGCTTAAATACTAGCTAAACTCCAAAATAGTTTAAACAATTAACCATAAACTAAATACATCAAAAACGTTAGCTTGTTGCTAACATAGAAGCTAAACTCTAAATTACCCTTCAAACCTCTAGATGCTAAATTAGCCAAAATAAGCTAGCACATTGCTTAAATACTAGCTAAACTCCAAAATAGCTTAAACAATTCCTCAACTAAATACATAAAAAACGTTAGTTTGTTGCTGAAATAGAAGCTAAACTCTAAATTACCCTTTAAACATCCAGTGGATGCCAAATTAGCCAAAAAGCTAGCACATTGCTTAAATACTAGCCAAACTTCCCTAAAATTCCTCAGTAAACTAAATAAGTAAAAAATGTTAACATGTTGAATTAGTGGCTAAATTCTAAATTAGCATACAAAAACCTCAATACATAAAAAATAGCCCAAAACATTATCATTTTGCTAAAATATTAGCTAAACTCCAAATTAGCATAAAAAGAACCCAGTAGATGCCAAATTAGACAAAAATTTTCCTAATCCGTACACCATCCATCAACCTAATCTGACAGATTACAGGTAGCTTTATATATATTCTGTATATATTTTGTACACATTTTATATAAAGCAAGATTTCACCTTTTTAATTAGTGTGATGGATGGTGTGGGGTCAAAGGTCACCTGTCAAAATGAGTTTCCTTTTCTCTCTGGGTTCACATATTTTCACATACATTTACACAAACATGTGTCTTTTGGTGCTGCTCATTTCAAAGGTAGCTTGCGTGCCAGAACCATGTGGGCACCCCTGGTGTGAAGCCTCAGACTCTACAATGTTTAGAACAGGATCACAAAAGGAGCTTGCTCTCCAGCGGCTCTGCCTGCTTAGCAGATACCATCAGCTCGCCGCCACAAGCCACAGCTTTATTTAAAACTTAAAGCCAACCTCTAAACGACTTGAGGGTTGCTCGGGTGGCTGAGCACCAAAAACATCTACAACAGCATTCTGACCGAAAGAAAATTCATGTATCCGGACGGGGAAAAGACTCAGAGGTGGTGAACAGGGAAGTAAGAGGGTTTAATGTTGAACTAAGAGGAGAATGACATTTGGGGCTCTGCAAACTTAACAGATTTAGAGTTTAACTGCATGTTTTTTTATGCTATGTGTATCCTTAGGATTGTTCATGTGTTACGCTAACCAGTGGCAGACCATCAGGGCCTGCAAAACCTTCAGTGAAGGCCTACAGTTATCGGAACAGAAGCATCTCCATCACAGAGAGATGTTTCTATGTATACAGGTACATTTGTTCAAAATATATTTTACATCATTCCAACTGTTGTGTCAAATTCCCTCACTGCGCTCCTGTCATTCTGTTTTTTTCACACGAAAGTCTCTAACCAATCAGATTTTAGCCCTCACTTGTTGCTAGGTTCATGAAAGTCTGCCTCACGCTCATACAGTCAGAGCTTCCGTTCTCACTTCCGATCTTTGCGGACGGCTTTACATAAAAAACACTTTTTTAAAAACATTTTAGCATTATGCTAGCTTTTTTTGGGCTAATTTAGACATGCTTCCAGTTATTTGGCTAATTTTGAGTTTAGCTCAAATTTTAGCATTACACTAGCTATTTTTAGCTAATTTAGACACGTTTCCAGTTTTTTAGCTGATTTGAAGCTTACCTAACATTTTCGCATTTTGCTAGCTGTTTTTGGCTAACTTAGACATGCTTCCAGTTATTTGGCTAATTTAAAGCTTAGCTAATATTTTAGCATTATGCTAGCTTTTTTTGGCTAATTTAGAAATGATTCCAGTTTTTTACTAATTTGAAGCTTAGCTAACATTTTAGCATTATGGTAGCTGTTTTTGGCTAACTTAGACATATTTCCAGTTAGTTGGCTAATTTAATGGTTAGCTCAAATTTTAGCATTACACTAGCTATTTTTAGCTAATTTAGACACGTTTCCAGTTTTTTAGCTGATTTGAAGCTTAGCTAACATTTTAGCATTATGCTAGTTTTTTTGGCTAATTTAGAAGCATTTGCAGTTTTTTGGCTAATTTGAAGATAAGCCAACATTTTAGCATTTTGCTAGCTGTTTTTGGCTAATTTAGACATGCTTCCAGTTTTTTAGCTGATTTGAAGCTTAGCTAACATTTTAGCATTATGCTAGCTTTTTTGGCTAATTTAGAAACATTTGCAGTTTTTTGGCTAATTTAAAGCTAAGCCAACATTTTAGCATTTTGCTAGCTGTTTTTGGCTAATTTAGACATGCTTCCAGTTTTTTAGCTGACTTGAAGCTTAGCTAACATTTTAGCATTATGGTAGCTGTTTTTGGCTAACTTAGACATATTTCCAGTTAGTTGGCTAATTTAATGGTTAGCTAATATTTTAGCATTATGCTAGCTTTTTTGGCTAATTTAGAAATGATTCCAGTTTTTTACTAATTTGAAGCTTAGCTAACATTTTAGAATTATGGTAGCTGTTTTTGGCTAACTTAGACATATTTCCAGTTAGTTGGCTAATTTAATGGTTAGCTCAAATTTTAGCATTATGTTAGCTGTTTTTGGCTAATTTAGACATGCTTCCAGTCTTTTGACTAGTTTAAAGCTTAGCTAATATTTTAGCATTATGCTAGCTTTTTTTGGCTAATTTAGAAATGATTCCAGCTTTTTGACTAATTTGAAGCTAAGCTAATATTTTAGCATTATGGTAGCTTTTTTTGGCTAACTTAGACATGTTTCCAGTTATTTGGCTAATTTAAGGGTTAGCTAACATTTTAGCATTATGTTAGCTGTTTTTGGCTAATTTACACATGTTTCCAGTTTTCTTGGCTAATCTGATGCTCTGCTAACATTTTAGCATTATGTTAGCTGTTTTGGGCTAATTTAGACATGTTTCCTCTTATTTGGCTAATTTGGAGTTTAGCTACCATTTTAGCATTACACTGTTTTTGGCTAATTTAGACACGTCTCTAGTTTTTTGGATAATTTCATATTTAGCTAATATTTTTGCAAGCTTTCACCTTTAGCTTTCAGCTAACACCTCTGGCATCATTCAGCTTACAGCATACACACTTTATCGCAGGTAATGCTATTCATGTAGTTGTTATTTATTCTGAGGTTTCGAGATCAAATTCTTGGTCCCGTATTTTGTTGAATACATTTATCAAAAAATAAAAACATATCTATGATTTTTGTTTCTTTTTTATGCATTTCTGGTTTTAACAAATATACACCCAGAACCGACTTCTAGTCCGAAAAATACAGTCGGACTTGCGTCAAAGCGACATACTGTAAAGAGTTACAGAAGTTACTAGAGGGAAACTCTGTGCAGGCAAATGCACATTTTTACAATCCATCAAGTCCTCACAATTATCCTGATCCTAAAGTTGCCCATTATAGAAAATGTGAGTAGGTACATTCTTCTGTAATTACCCCAAACCCCAGAGCTTGGTCTAACAATGGGACCTCACGAAAACAGCAAATTGCTGCGTGCTTTGATGTACATTTGTGGAGCTTGCAACAGCGATCACCCCTGTCAGAACCATCATGCTGGCGGTTGATAACAGCCAACAAAAACAAGAGACGATGCCAGCGCAATTATGTGTGTCCATTTTAACATAATATGCAGAGAACATGAGATGCGTGGGAGCGAGGAGTGGCTCTTCCGTCGTGGGGGTGGGAGGTCTGTACATATGTGTGCGCTCGTGCTGCACAAGGAATGCATGTTCCTATATGTGTGTCTGGGTGTAGATGTCAGAGCGACTGCATGTGGGTGTCCGCGCTGTGCACTCGTGTGAAAGCAGAACAGAAGCTGGGATCTGAGGAACACATGTTTGGGGTTCTTTTGTGACCGGCGCTTTGAGTTTGAGTATTGTTTGGGTTTGGGGAGAGCATTTCAAAGGGCCGTTTGGGATAAAAGGCAAGTCTCTGGAGCTTACAGCAGCTGCACTGTTTCCATTTTGAAATTTTACAGCGATCTCACACAACAGACCTAAATTTATTGCCATTGTTTGAACAAATTACAGGCTGTCAAGCAGATATAATTTAATATGCATGCGTTTGGAAAGTCCAAAGAAAGAATCAGCCTCTCACTTGATTTGTTTGTGATTATTACACTGAATTAGCCTCTCTTTCTGTGCATTACTATACTTGAGTCACATGGAAACTCATCTTGTTGATCTGCTTCCCATTCAGACTGACCAAAACAGAAGTGACTCAGCGTGAGCCGAGGAAAGGTTTAGAGATATAACACCAATGTTTTTACTATGAGACCTAGCATGACCCTTTACCCTTTTAGACCAAAACTAGGGTTATTAGGCCAATGTTGACATTCTTTGAATGAATTATAAGATGTGTCTTGGCTGTAGACGTGTGTCATCAGTGGGGTGTAACCCATTGGAAATGCCTTACCTCCGGCTCTCGTGAAATATGGCCAAATCTGTCAATTATTTTTCTGCATTATGGGCGCCGCCACTTGGAGCCAGACGACAGTAATTGGTCTGAATTGCGTTGTAGGGCAACTACAGCCGCCAATCATGAGTGAGCTTCTTCAAAGTCCACACCCAACCACGTCACGAGGGGGGAGTGGTTGAGCTGTCCAGCGATTGTACAGTCTATGGTGATGGCTGGTCTTATGTCTTCTACAAGCAGATGTTTATAGACCTGAGAAGCACAAGTGAGGAGTTGTTGGCATTGGGAGATAAAGTGATAATTCATGTAGAGAAAATGGTATGGTTGAGCTGGGGTGGGATTATATAAGTTTGCTTCCTTCAAGCGATCTACTTGTGATTTATTATGTGATAGGTTGTTTCATGTATTATTACCTGATGGTTTGAAATAAACCAATTCATTCATTCATCCATTCAAAGTACAGATGATGAGAATAAACTTTAGCCTCAAGTCCAGGGGAAATAAAATGGATGTCTTCTTCAGCATTGTCCAATCAAAATATTGTCCGACATTGAACCGGTCTGGAGACGACTGATGTACACCATTCCTTTTAAAATAAAATTCTGAAAGTAATTTTCAGTAAACTAAATGAAATGTTAGACACATAAAACAATGAGACTGTGGGACATTGCTGATTGGATGATAGTATTACTTGATAACAAATACCTTTGAAATTATGTATAAATGTCATCGACCAATCAGCGATTGGTGAGGCAAGTTTAGTAACTCCCATCAGCCACCACTTCAGTCTTCTCCACGCACATCTGATGACCATCATCAGAACCACCTGCATTTATACCCACTCCAGCCTCAACTTCAGTGCGAAGTCTTGATCGTGTTTATCCGTCAGTCTGAGCAGTTTTTCCTAGTTTGTGTTTTTTACTTTATTTGTTCCACTGTGTTTTTGACCATTGTCTGCCTGCAAATGGATCCTAACGTCTCAGCCTCTTCCTCACACATGTATAATATCCATCCATCCATTTTCTTGACCGCTTCGTCCCTGTCGGGGTCGCGGGGGTGCCGGAGCCTATCCCGGCTACTGAAGGGCGAAGGCGGGGTACACCCTGGACAGGTCGCCAGTCTGTCGCAGGGCCTCAATCACACACATCCACTCTCACATCCACACCTAGGGGTAATTTAGAGTCACCAAGTAACCTATGAAGCATGTCTTTGGACGGTGGGAGGAAGCCGGAGTCCCCGGTGAAAACCCACGCATGCACGGGGAGAACATGCAAACTCCACACAGAAAGGTCCCAGCCGGGATTCGAACCGGGGCCTTCTCGCTGTGAGGCGAGAGCGCTAACCACTGCGCCACCGTGCAGCCCCATGTATAATATTTCCATTAAAAGTATTACAAAACACTGTTTTCCTCCAACTGAAAACCGTTGAATTAATGGTGGCAATTTTACCCAATTCGTAGTAACGACTGAATCACTATCTATGAAAAAAAGCCTTGAGGGCGTTAAAAACTCTCGCTGTACTTCCAGAGGTACGCACGCACCACAAAGGAAAGCGTGGATGTCCATCCGACGTTTTCTCACAGACAACAGGCCTCACTGTGACTACACTGAGGGGGATGGTGAGAGCCTGGCTGGCAGGCTGGATCAGTCAGTCAGGGTGACCTCATGTGTTTGGCACAGTCAAGGCCTATCAGGTTTCCCTGTGCACAGATTCCAGCTTGTTCACTCAACACTATACCAGGATCCAACCCCCCCGAGGCATGTGTGGGTTGGTGCAAAGAAAGGCATAATTGCATGTATGTGTGAGTTAGTTTGTGTGAGATAGAGAAGGAGGGAGATAAATTATATAAGATAAATTATTCACATCTACCGCGGTCGAGGGAGAATGAGACCCTACGGGGGGGTGAGCTGAGTGTCAGTCCCCTCTGGTGAACCCGTTGAACTCGGCAGGACTCCCACACTTCCTCACCCCCCCTCAAAGTTAAAGGTCCGGCCGTCTGATGTTTTCTCCCAGGCGTGTCTCCAGACAGTAATTTATACCGGTGTGCTGGATTAGCATAAAAAATTAGCAACCTTTTATCAGAAGTTTGTACATTTTTCTGAGCCGGTCAGCTGTGACTGAAAACAATAATTGTTGAGTTTGTACTGATTTATTTTCCTAGTGCGCATTCCGACATACCACAAAAGATCACGCAGCTGTAACCTTGTGCTGTGACATGTGCTGTGCACACTGGAACAAGGTTAGTGCCATTAAGCAAGGTTGTTCTCCCATCTCCTGGAAGGTGATCCAGTCATAGAGGAAGCCGCTCCCTGGAGTAAACCAATGTACCAACAAGTTCCAGACCTTCTTCATCTCACAAAACAAATGTCCAAGTGGAAGATGAAGTCCTTTTAAGGTATTTCTGTTGCTTTTGGACTAAAAGGTTCCTCCACGTAAGCCTTAGTCACGTGGACCATTACGGGGGTTGACCAGTAGGTCTGTAGGTTTTTGGGTTGTCCGGGTCCATGGAGGGTTATAGAGAGGAACACAGAAGGCTCGTTTGGTCACCTTAAGGAACGTCATGAAAATGGAACGTATCATTGTTGTGTGTGTGGTAAGTGTATCATAAAGTATTGGTAAAGATAATGAAAGTTACGACAAATGGGTCGTCCGGTGCCCTTGCACCACACTGTAATCATTGGTAAGGTGAAAGTATTGACATGGGGGTGTGGATTTGAAACCCCAGTGCCGGTAAGATGTCCTCACAATCTATGCTCTGAATGTCTTATTTTCTTACCTCTAACAGTCAGACTGCACACAAGGTGCACACGAGAACAAATCAGTACAACCTGCCTCCATCTCACCTACTTGTTCAACACATTCTCATTCCCAACTCGTCACCTGTTGACGTTTGGTTAAGGACCCCTCCACCTCACTTTTTGACATTCTGGGTGACCCAAACTCATCATTTCTTGTACATGCTGACTGTTTGTAAATACAAGGGTCCGCAACCCTCTGGACGTGGTAACGGACGCGGTACGAACACGGTAACAGACACGGTATCGGACACAGTGCGGCATGCGTCTCAGGACGCTTAACGAATGCAGTAGCCGCTGCGGTAATGGATGCATGATCCGTGACACTCCAAGCACCTCAGGACACTTTAATATAGAAAGGTTGTAAAAGATGCGGTAACAGACAAAGGAACATACACAGTAACAGACAAAGTAACATACACAGTAACAGACACTGTAACGGACATGGTAACGGACACTGTAATGAATGCGGTAACGGACACAGTAACTGAGGTGGTAATGGATGCAGTAACGGACATGGTAACGGACACTGTAATAACCGCGGTAATGGACGTGGTAACGGACGCCTTAACGGATGCGGTACACCACGTCCCTCGGGAAGCGGTAATTTATGCGAACTGGTCCTCAGGACACGGTCAGGACAGGACCCTAACCAAACTGGCCCAGATTGCGATATGGTTCGCGGCCTTGAGGTTGGTGACTCTTTATTTGATAGTAACGGCCAGCACTTAAAAAAAGGACCAGTTACGGATATCCAAATGGTCAATTTTTGATGAGGAGGGGTCCTTAACCAAACATCAACATGCGACGAGTTGGGAGTGCCAGGAACATCCCAATAGAAAAACTCTGCATGAACATTTTCGCTCTACAGGTTCACCCAGGGTTCCAAGACCTTGTCGTCTTCTGTGGGCCACATGTTTGCCCCGGACAGGTTTGACTATTTTCTATCCACAGAAAACCCATATCACCTTTAAGGCCAGTCGTGACCAAGGCTTCATTGACACTCAATGGTTTTCGTTTTTTTTTTTTTTTCCACTAATCAGACGCAACAGTAACAATATTTCTAGATGTTTTGATAGAAGAGATTCATATTGCAAATTTACAGAGGTAATCTGTACTTGTCTTGGGCACTAACTGCTTTCGATTACTAAACAAATCAGCAGATCGACACATACCCAACAGGAAGTCCACAAAACTGGGCCACAGATTCCCTAAACGCCTTTAAGAGAGACAAGTGTCAGCAGATGTCTTCACAATTATCCGTGGTAGGTGGCTGGTATCGTTACCTCGCCATCGGAATAGAATGTTGATCCAAGATTCACGAGAAGGCAGGGTAATGTCAGCTTAGTGATTAATTGGAAGCTCAAACTGCTGAGGACGCAGAATCTGCTTACTATGGCGCTGACTGCGGCTCCTACAGGAGTTTATTGCTTTATCTGCTGAATCCTAATGTGGCCCTCTCCTCATCTTACCATGCTCCTAATGATGCTTGAGCATTGGAAAATACCCACCGAGTGGCCATCGTGGTTAGTTGACCGGCAGTGTCAGTCACCATTAGCCAACAATTTCTCTATATTTGTAATTGAGGAGTTTGGTAAAGGCTCACTACTGGTGGATATAGAGCTCCCTAAACGGACCGACTCTTTCCAATATGGTGGGAGAGAAAACATATGGCGGTTACACAAGCGTGCAGCTGTTGTTTTTTGGGGCTACAGATAAATAATGGATACAAGTCTTCCGCGGGGTACTCAAGACAACTAATGAGAGAGAAAAAGCAGATAGGGAATTAGTTTTCAAAGTCACAGTTTTCTTACATTTTCATAAGTGCCCAAAGACAAAAAAACCTTCATATTCGTCAACAGAAAACAAATGGAAACATTAGCATTTTCCTTTTTTGTCGCAGTTATACTTTGCATATTTTATTACACATACGTCTTGGATGCATATAAATGTTGGTCCCAGTGAGCACCACTTCCTCACATTTTCTCCCAATGGAATGCACTTAACATTTAATATTTTTAGAAAACACTTTCAGGGTATTTTCAAGAAAAAGCATGAAAGAAAAAGTCAAACCGTTCACTTAGTTTAAGTGGGCATCAGGCGCTCACCTGCTACCAACTGAACTCTGACCCACTCAATCTGTGCATAAGAGACGCTCACAAGATTAACCACTTAATAGTCACAGACCAGCCTGTTCATGGGAAAACACATTTGAGAAAAGCACTCCTAACTTGTGTTACCAATAGCTAGGGCTGCCACGATTAATCGACTATTAAAATAGTAGACAACTAATTTGATAGTCGATTAGTTAATTACTTCTAGTATTTTTGGTTTTCTTAAACTTTATAGTTTTTGAAATATTGAGCAAAATATGCCCCATTGGAAATGACTGAGAAAGTCTTCAAATTTCGTAATTTGAAGTAGATTAGCAACAAGACTTTAAAGTTAAAGTTAAAGTCCCACTATTTGTCACGCACCTCGGTGTGTGAAATTTGTTCTCCGCATTTGACCCCTCCCCTGGGGGAGCGGTGAGCTGCAGACACTGCCGCGCTCGGGAACCATTTGGTGGTCTAACCCCCCAGTCCAACTCCTTAGTGCTGAGTGTCAAGCAGGGAGGCACTGGGTCCCATTTTTAGAGTCTTTGGTATGACTCGGCCGGGATTTGAACCCACGACCTTCCATTCTCAGGGCGCACACTCTACCACAAGGCCACTGAGCTGGTTAATACATATATTCAAGGGATGTTTTCATCTTTTATAATAATTTAAAAAAATAGAGTTAAAAGTAGTTTCGCAAATGTTTTACCAACGTTTTTGGTTAATTTGTTATCTGAAGGGTTTTTTAGGCTAATTTAGAGTTTAGCTTCTATTTCAGCAGCATGCTAACGTTTTTGAATCATTTAGCTTACTTAGGAATTTAAGACTGTTTTGGAGTTTAGCAGTAACTAAGCAGCGGAGTAGCTTTTTCAGATAATTTGGCATCTACTGAGGTTTTTTATGCGTATTTGGAATTAAACTTCTCTTTTAGCAACTGGCTAACTTTTTTGACTAATTTAGCTTACTAAGGAATTTTAGGCTATTTTGGAGTTCAGCTAGTATTTAAACAATGTGTTAGCTTTTTTGGCCAATTTGGCATCTACTGAGGTTTTTGGGCTAATTTGGAGTTTAGCTCATATTTAAGCAACGAACTTAATATTAGTGCAAACTTGGCATGTTTTAGGGATTTATAAGCATTTTTACTACAAAATTGTAAGAAATTTAGGTCAACTTCAGCACTCTTTCATAGTTCTCTAACACAATTTAGTCTTTTAGCAAATTTAACATTTTCCAAATAGCGTTTGCATTTTCAGCAAAAAGCTTCACACGAGTTTTATGAAACTTTTCCAGTTTAATGTTGTTTTAATGCCAGAAATAATGAAGGACAGAGGCGCCACAATTCATGAAACGTTCGACAAACTACTGTCTTCATTTCCCTTTTCTTGTTAGTTTAAAGCCAATGATGGTAAAGACGTGTGCTTTACATCCAAATGACCCAATTCGATGACTATTCGGAAAAAATAATCAGTGATTAGTTGACTAATAAAATAATCGTTTGTAGCAGCACTACCAATAGCTGCTTATGTACCACTAATTACTGGTGAAAAACAAGCCCCTCTATAACATTTGAACCATGCTGAAGGCTTTCTGCTTTTTTTTTTCCTGGATTGCGACCTCTCCACATCACCGTCCTCGCAGTCTAATGCACGCCGCCTACCTGTCCCTCTCAGTGTTTTTCCACACATTGTAGCCTTAAACACAGCTGGAGCCGCGGTACGGTCCAGGAGAGAGACCATTCAGGCAAAGTCTTGGAGGGCGGCTTGAGTCATTTAACTCAAATAGAGCTGGGAGAAAGGAATGTTTGCTCTTGGTAATCCCCCACTTGCTCGACAAGGCTTCACAAGGTTCATCTGCTGCGCTAAATTGGTGCACGTATTTGTGTAGGAGCTCATTGTGGCTGGGTGAGAGGGGCTGAATCTGACAGGACTGGCAGACATTCAAGCCCTCATGCCTATTTACTTATCCTCATTCATGGCAGAATTGGCTTTTTCCGGAGCCATTTTTCAAGCCATGCGTGACACAGTATTTTCATTGAGCCTGCCACTACTAATGCGGCTGTGCGGAGTAAAATGTTGCAGGCAGCCGGTATATGTCTTAAGTAGAGGGGCCATCAGGGCCTCCTACTGTAATCACAGCGGTAAGGCTACACTGCCATTTGCATGTCTGCAGCAAGGGTGTTATCCAATTTTCGTGTCTGAATTTCTGGCTAACGACGACGACGGTTGCTGGTTTTATGCAGCGACAACCCAGTCGGAGAGCAAATTCCTCCAAGTGAGAATGTGCCACGAAGAAGCCTCTTCCGTCTTACGCCGCATTTGCCATCTGCGATGCGGCTCCTTTGCATCGCTTGGGGAGTTCGTCTCTAGATTGTCACTTAGCTTAAATTGCATCCTCTCTCCCACCCCAGAGGAGTGGTTTGTCCTGCCACCCCCGTATCATCCATACCCAAAACTTTGGCAATCAGACGCCATGCCCTCTCCTTCCTCAATGAGGATACTTCAAAATTATACTCCAAAAGTTTGATGTCTACATAACATAAAAGGTGTCCATCCGATAGGTCAAATGTGTGAATACTTCAGTACTTCAAACTGCCATAAGTTAGTTGGGGCATGTGTGTCAACATTTGAACCAGGGTTCTCAAACTCATTTTACCAATTTTTAGCAAAGCCTTTTTAGGTTGAGCATTAGCAATGGCCATACTATTGGAAATCCCATTATAAGTTAGCATCAAGCTAGCAGGCTTTAGCAAAATATGTTTAGGTCAACCGAGC
The DNA here is from genome assembly GCF_002922805.2 of Oryzias melastigma. Taxonomy (NCBI): domain Eukaryota; kingdom Metazoa; phylum Chordata; class Actinopteri; order Beloniformes; family Adrianichthyidae; genus Oryzias; species Oryzias melastigma. The sequence continues at coordinate 25,699,346 of NC_050522.1, forward strand.
ATTAGCATTAGCCATCCTATGGGAAATCCCATTATACATTAGCATCAAGCTAGCAGGCTTTAGCAAAGTATGTTTAGGTCGACCGAGCGTTAGCATTAGTCGTCCTATGAGAAATACTATTATACATTAGCATCAAGCTAGCAGGCTTTAGCAAAGTATGTTTAGGTCAACCAAGCATTAGCATTAGCCATCCTATGAGAAATCCCATTATATGTTAGCATTAATCTAGCGGGCTTTAGCAAAGTATGTTTAGGTCAACCGAGCGTTGGCATTAGCTGTCCTTTGGGAAATCCCATTATACATTAACATCAAGCTAGTGGGCTAAAGCAAAATATGTTTAGGTCGAGCGTTAGCATTAGCATTAGCCGTCCTAGGGAAAATCCCATTACATATTAGCATCAGGCTAGCGGACTTTAGCTTTATGTGTTAGATCAATCTCTATTTTCATGGATCGATTTTTGATCTATTAAACTTAAATTGATCCAAATCGATTTAAGCCTTTAATATCACGATGATGATACATTTGTGATTTATTGTGCGGGCCTAATTAATTGTTAGTTCAGTCAAACTACCAGTAAATCAGCCTTCAATCAGACAGTAACATTGACTATTAAATGAAAAACCTTTATTATTCCCGCCTGCTGTACAGATATTTCTCTCCTCCTGATCTTTGGAAGAATAAAACTCTTCTTAATGAAAATACTGCTTATACAGGAGACAGTTTTACTCCGGAGCTCTCAGCAGACTCGGCTTACCATGACATGTTTCTGGTTAGGAGTCTGACCGCAGACGAGAAATAAAGCACAGAGCTTAGCAGGAACCATATGACAGGACTATTTGCTTCATCAGTATCAGCAGGGGACGAGGGGACTTCACACGCTTTCATATGATTATCGGATAAATTCACCACTCATGGCAATTTAATAATGAATCTATTAAAAGAAGGTGCACGAGAATTTCCTGCCGTATGAGAAGACAATTAGGCCTGATTAGGTCTAAAGCGGGCCTCTGTCTCCTTCAGATGCTGCTGCTGCTGCTTTAGGAGACATGCAGGGATCCGCTGGTGCTTCTCAAAGTGTGCTTAGCAGCCACTCATTAAAAATGCAGGAGCAATTACCCCGGCCAAGTCAGACCGAGTGAGCTTCCACCCAGGCCCCCTCGCCTCCTCTTATCCTCCACTGCCTACACCGGCAACCTGAGTACTTTCTGTCAACCTCTCAAGGTAGAGCAGCAGACGCAGCAGAAAAAACAGAAAGAAAGGAAGAAAGAAAGCTTCGGTTACACAGGAGCTACAAAAACGCTTCAGTCCTGTTGAGTCCGTCAAACATCCACGATCCATGGCGGACGACCCAATCCTCCACATAGAGACCGGTACTGGTACCCTAACCCGACACCAGGCCACATGCGGTAGCAGACGCAGCACCGGAAGGCGGTACTGGACACGAACTAGTACCGGGTTAAGATTATGGTACCAGTACTGGTACCCTAACCCGACACCAGGCCACATGCGGTAGCAGACGCAGCACCGGAAGGCGGTACTGGACACAAACTAGTACCGGATTAAGGTTATGGTACAGGTACTAAGAAAAACCTATAAGATAAGAAAAACCTTTCATTGTCCCACAGTGGGGAAATTGCAAGTAGTACCTTAATTCTAACCTGACATTGGACCAGATGCGGTACTGGACCCAAACTGGTACCAGATGTAGTACCAGGCACAAACCTATACCCAATTAACATTAGAGTACCGGTACTGGAACTATAACTCTAACTAGACACTAGACCAAATGCGGTACCGGACCCAAGCACTTACTAGATGCAGTACAGGATGCGGTATTGGGCACAAACCAGACACAGTACCGGACATGAGCCAGAATCGGGTTACGATTATGGTACCAGTACCAGTATGCTAACACTGGGCCAGATACAGTACCGGACCCGAACCAGTACCACACATGGTATCAGGCGCAGTATTGGACATGAACCAGTACCGGATTTAGGTTAGGGTACTGGTACTGGTACCGGTACTGGAACCCTAACCCGACACCAGACCAGATGCGGTACCGGACCTGAACCGGTACCAGACTAAATACCGGGTATGAACCTGTACCATATTAACGTTAGGGTACCAGAACTGGTACTCTTACCCTAACTTGAAACTGGACCAGATGCTGTACCAGACCCAAACTGATACCAGACGCGGTACCGGGTGAAGGACTTGGCGCAAACAGGACGCAGTACTGGACATAAACCAGAACTGGATTAAGGTTAGGGTACCAGTACTGGTATCGTAATCTTCATCCGATACTGGTTCGCGTCTGGTACCGGTTCGGGTCCGGTACCGTGTCTGGTCTGGTCCGGACGCGAACCACTACCGGATTAAGGTTAAGGTACCCTAACCCAACACTGGACCAGATGCAAATCGAAGTGGTACTGGGTAACAGTACTGGTATCCTAACCCAACTCCGGACTAGATGCGGTACCAGACCCAAACTAGAACCAGACGCGGTACCCGGCATGGTACTGGACACAGACTAGTACTGGGTTAAGGTTAGGGTACCAGTACTGGGTTAGGAGGACAACCGTTTAGGGTTCCCGTAATGGACGTGTCCTGAGGTCCAGTGTACACCTGGAACTCCATCCGGAACCGGGTCCCGAGAGTTGCGGTCATCAAAAGATGACGAGTTGGAGAAACCTAAAACATCAAAAAGTGGCGTGGAGGGGTCCTTAACCGAACGACAACATGACGACTCGGGGATGAGTATGTGCTGGTGTCAAAGTCAAGGCCCGGGGGCCGGATCCAGCCCTCCAGGTCATTTTATTTTATTGTTATTAATGACCCGATGTTATCTTGTGCTCATTTCTAACTTGTATAATTTTGACAAAACATAGTTTTATGGAGAGTAAAATATTGAAAGTTATTTGATTTATTCTGGAATAATATTTCAGATTTTATTCACAGTTATGTTAAAAAGTTAAAAATGATGTTTTAGAGTTTAATAATCCTGTTGACTTATGGCGTGTTTTGAGTTTTGTGGTCCTGTTAGGCTGTAGCAGAGCAGAAAATGAAGCTTTGTTCGTCAATTTGTCGTTTATACTAAATATTCCTCTGTTTTGAAGGTGTCAGCAGAAGGTCACAGGCGGCGGGACACTCGACCCAAAAAGCGGCAGGAGCTCCCGGAGATGGAGCCATGCAAACGCAGTGGAGGGCGAGGAAGAGTAGTTACAAAGAGAGGCGACATGAAAGAAGCAGCAGAGAGGAGGGCCGTCCCGGCAGACACCCAAAAAAAACAGCAACCAAAGTGTGGGGGATAAATAAACAGTCGCAGATGAAAAGGGACGAAAACTTTGAGCCGGTGCCCCCTCGCCCCGAGGCAAAGGAGGAATGAGAGGAAGACAAAGGACGAGCTGACAGGTGGTACAAACAGGAGCGAGTCCCGCTGCCGAGTGCGAGGGCGCATCATTCTGATCTCTTTCCCTCTGCGGGACATTCTCGGATCGCGCTCATCCCATCAGGACCGCTCCGTTTTGGGGTTTTATAGGTCACAGCTCCACATTCTCCTCTCAGAGACAGAAGATGTGACCGGTTATGGTACGGTACCGGTACCGGTACCACCCCGTCTGCTGCCACACAGGTGGGCGATCCCTCCAGTCGCAGACTCATCATCAGGTCCTCCAGATGGAAGGGGGCTGGAGGATCAGAGGAGAGACTCCTCATCAGGCGGATCTTTTCCCTCCAACTCCTCGTCTGGTTTTATCTCTATAGTGTTCACATGTTCAAGGACACGCGTGTAACATGAAGGAAAAACCCGGGAAACCGCTTCAGGAACGACACTTTTGACAAAAAACGACTTTAATTCAACCAACTTAGGTTTATGCAATACAAAAAACACAACATCTGACCAAGTATTTGGACTAGTTTAAATATCCGATTGTTTGTGATAAAGAGAAAACTGACTCACTTGTTTGAGACGATAAAACTTTAACATCTTGTCATTTGTTTCAAAACATCTTATTTCAAGTTTTTACTTTAAAGTATTTACATTTTTTATAACTTTAAATTCTATTTTGAAGACTTTTTGTTTAATTTAATTTACATGGTATTTCTTTTTAATTTACACGGTATTTAAGTTTTACTCTGAATTTTTTTACTTTGACTTGTATTTTTTAGATGTATAGTTTTGTTTTACCTTTACATAGTACTTTTACATACATTTTTACCTTACAAGGTATTTGTTTCTTTTTTTTCTTTTGCATAGTATTTTTTTTACCTTTTTAACTACATTTAATTTTAATTTAATATTGTTAATTGTCTATATTATTTATTTTACTTTACAAGTAATGTTAGATTTAGTTGTACACGTTACGTAAATTCTGTTTTTTTTAACTTAGTACTTTTAGCTTTTTTTACTTGACATAACACTCAAACTACTTTACACAGTATAACTTTTTATAGTATATTTTACTTAACATAATACTATAAAATGCTTTATGTAGTAGTGTTTCTTTTTATTGTATTTTTTGTAGTTCACATAGTATTTCTACTTGTTTGTTTCTAATTTTGCAAGTGATTTGGATTTATTTAGGACAAACTTAAATTGTATTGTAACTTAAATGTAAAGTGAGTTTTCACCTTCCACCACTGCAGTTAATTCCACCAAAGATAAAACGATCCCGCCTCCTTTCCCTCTCGCCTTTCCAACGAGATGGAGCAGAGCGCTAGCATCAAGCTACGAGCCGCTCGCCGCCGCGGCCCGGGAGACGCTGTAATCCAAGTGCAATCCTAATGCACGGGTGTGGAGATAAGTTGTGCTGTCAGATGATAGATGAGACGGTTCCGAGTCCTCACTGCTGGAGTGTCTTTGACAAAGGCCACAGCCGATACATAGAGTCGCCTGCCTCAGTAACTGACAGACGTTCTGCAGCAGGATGAAGCCCAAATGAGTCAGATACAACGAAGACTTTTAATTATCAAGACACTCGGCAAGCCTTTGAAGTGTTTTTGAGAAAACAAAAGACATTTAAGAAAAACCCTGAGCTCAGAGAACATTGAAAAAACACGCAATATTTTAAAAATAAACATTTTTTTAGAAAATCCAGATTACTCGACTATTAAAATAGTCGGTACTTTATATTATATGGAGTCAGAGTGAAGTAAAGGTGAACAAAGTTGTGAGCGTTCATCACCAAAAAATACACTTTTTTTTATATTTGAGTCATTCAGACCAAAACTTTATCTTTAGTGAAAAATAACTTCTTGGTCATTAGAGAGATCAGAAATATACTTCCCATCAAACTCATTCTGACAGGTGACCTTTGACCCTATAACCCTTTATATATATATATATATATATATATATTTAAATGATATAAAATTGTTACTTTGTAACAATTTAGCTGGATCAGGCCCGCCACAACATTTACCCCACCCATCATTTTTCAGCTACATGCTAGCTGGTTTGGCTAACTAAGGTTTTTTTTCTTTATAGTTTTTTAGGCTAATTTGGAGTTTAGCTAACATTTTAGCTTTATGCAAGATGTTTTGGCTAACTTAGACATTTTTCTAGTTTTTAAGCTATTTTCGCAAATATTTCAGCTACATGCTAGCTGGTTTGGCTAATTGAGGTTTTTTTCTTTTTTGGTTTTTTTTTTTTGGCTAATTTGGAGTTTAGATAATATTTTAGCTTTATGCTGGCTGTTTTGGCTAAATGACACATTTTACCTTTTTTTCTCTAATCTGTTATTTAGCTAATATCTCAGCGACATGCTAGCTATTTTGGACAATTTTGGCTTTTTCTCTGTTTTTTAGGCTATTTTGGAGTTTAGCTAGTATTTCTGCTACATGCTTGATGTTTTTTTCAAATTTTTAGGGAAATTTTGCATTTCACTAGTATTTTAGCAAGCTAACAGCTTTAGCGTTTTCAGTTATTAGCTTCAGCCATTTCAGCTATCAACTTCAGTGTTTACAGCTATTAGCTTCAACATCTTCAGCTATCAGCACTAGCATCTTCAGTGGCCACATTCAGCTTGCAGCATTAGCATTATTGCAGGTAATGCAAAATATCTAGTTTTTAAAATTTTTCGTGTTTTTTTTCTATGAAGATTACAGAAATAATAATAATTAAAAATTTGGCTATGTGTGGCTTTATGGAAAACAGTAAATGTTTATGTTTAGGCTGTGATTGTTCCACTTTTTCTGTTAGCCTACAAACTAACCCCACCCCCCATCACTGTGTCAAAGGTCACCTGTCAAAAAGAGTTTGATGTAAAGTATATTCCTCATCTCTCTCATTCGATTTTATCTTGTTTTAATCTAATGAAGAACAAAAGCTGCATTATTAATTAAAAGTTCAATAAATTATCATAATAATTGTCTTTATTTTTAGTTAGTTTAAAGGTAATGATAATTAAGAAGTGTGTTTTACATCCACTTTGCGCATGACCCGATTAGTCGATTAATCTGAAAACATAATTAGTGATTAGTCGACTATTAAAATAATTGTTTGAGGTGGCAATATTGCAAATTTTTAGAGAATAAAATAGTTTTATTCCCTAGAAACCAAAAGGCTTTTTAAACTAACCTCTGCAGATAATGTCCTGTCTGTCTTCCTCTAAAGTTACTCTTTCCTCACCCTGAAGTCCTCTCCTCCTCCAAACGTTCCCCGTCCCTCCAAACGTTCCCCGTCCCTCCAAACGTTCCCCGTCCCTCCAAACGTTCCCCGTCCCTCCAAACGTTCCCCGTCCCTCCAAACGTTCCCGTCCCTCTAAACATTCCCGTCCCTCCAAACGTTCCCCGTCCCTCCAAACGTTCCCCGTCCCTCCAAACATTCCCGTCCCTCCAAACATTCCCCGTCCCTCCAAACATTCCCGTCCCTCCAAACGTTCCCCGTCCCTCCAACATAACCTGTTCCTCCATCAGCCGCTCATTTCTGGAGATGTGAGGTTTTAAACCGGCGCCTCCAGCAGCAGCAGACACAGATCCTCTCCGCTGACTGGTGTTTACTTTAGGCTAGGGACATTAGCCCCGCTAAATCAACCTCAATCGGCCGTCTGACTGTAGCAGTCTGGTCTGTCCCACAACACGGCCTCAAGGGGAGGAGCCTGTCCCCGAGTGTCTGCGTCCATATGACATATTTGGCATCAAATATATAAAAAATGAAACCTGTTAAAGGTGTGAAGCCTCAAGCTACGTTCAAATGAGCCTCGGAAACACCTGTTCACGAAACCACTACCAATGAAAAGTCTATATAAATGTATGTCTATGAACATTTCAGGTTTTTGCGATCCTTCTCCCTAATTCTAGGGTTATTTATAGCTTTAGTGGTGTCCGAAATAGTTTTTTAAGGGAAGACTTAAGGCTGTGGATCCTGAGATCCCAGAAACACATCCCTTGACTTGTGGATGCGCTCTGAAACACGGAAATTTACATTTAAATCTAAGTTATGACTTTTTGTTTTACCATGACTTTTTTAAGTTATAAAACCAATATTGCATTGTATTTTTTATTTTTTAAATAACCGGCGACTATTGATGACATCATCGAGTGTCCGAATTCCTTCCCTATCACTATAAAGCGTGTTTGCTATTTCGTAGCGCTCGAGTGCATTAGAAATTTCCTTGAAGCGAAAACCTTGCATACATCGATGCTCACTACATGAACTCTGACCAATCATGGACTTGGATTTGGTTAGTAAAGTTTGTGTCCAACTGGAATTCAGTGACACCAAAACTGTCACTTATCTTAAAGAAGAATATTGGAGCAAGATTCATCAGATTTGACATTTCTCTTTCAACTGGAAGTGAAAGAGACTTATAGATAAACAATAACAAAGGAAATAGAAGCCCCTCCAAGGTTGTCCAGTGTGAACATCATATGCCAAACCTGCGTACAAAGCATGCTCTTGAACGCGTGTCAAACCCCCGGTGTGAACATGACTTAAACACAAGCTCTATGCGGGAGTTCCATTTCTAATCCGTTGATTTGTGGGAAACAGTTTGAAAAAGTTTTGAAATAAAAGCATTTATTGACCTTTAAAAATACAACTTTATAGAATTTAATTTGATGATAAAGGGAGTGTTAACACCACAGAAGACACCAGAGTTTATGGATGGCTAAAGTTTCATTTCGGAAGTAAAAAACAACAATTTATGATTTTTACAAGGACTCTGAAGAAGGAGAGGATGTTGGGGGTAAACTGCCAAAGTTTCAGATAAAAAGCCAGGGGGGAGGAGGGAGACGGAGTCAGAGCCAAAGGGGGTTGAAACCCAAAACACACTTTAGGTCGCGGGCCGAACAGGATAAACGTTTGTTGAACACTCTAAAACTACATTTTTAAAACTTTAAAATGATAACTTTTTAGCATAATTATGAACTAGATATATAGCATTACCTGTGATAATGCTAGAGTGAATGTTGTAAGCTGAATTTAGCTGCTGAAGATAATGAAATTAATAGCTGAAAACTCTGAAATTGATAGCTAAAAACGCTGAAGCTGATAGCCAGCTAAAATATTAGCTAAATGCCAAATTAGCCTAAAGACTTAAAAAAAAAAAAAAAAAAACTTAGGTTAGGCAAAACTGCTAGAATGTAGCAAAAAAGAAAAAAAGTTCAACTTCAAAATATCCTAAAAAACTGCAAAAGGCCTAAATTAGCCAAAACGGCTAGCATGTAGTTGAGATATTAGCCAAACTCCAAAATAGCCTAAACAATCTTAGTAGAAAGAATTCCAATTTTTTAACTTTAAAACTGTAACTTTGTAATGTAAAAATATATTTTGTCAAAATTATACGAGTTAGAAATAAACGCAAGATAACATCGGGCCATTAATAACAATAACATAAAATGATCTGGAGGGCCGGATCCGGCCCCCGGGCCATGACTTTGACACATGTGATTCTAACTAACCGACGGTTGTGAGGCGGAATACCAACACAAGGGAGACGCTCTCCAGATAAACGTGTTAGAAATCTGGCGTTAGCCTTTGACAGCATCAGTGTAGCTGCCTTAAACTATGACAGTAAAAAGAAAATCCGACACAGGATCGTGGGGGCAGCAGTCTAAGTAAAGATGCCCAGACTTCCCTGTCCCCGTCACTTCCTCCATCTTCTCTAGGACCCCGAGGCGTTCCCAGAGCAGCCGAGAGACGTAGAGTCTACAGAGTGTCCCGGGTCTTCCCCGGGGCCTCTTAAGGGAGGCACCCGGACCAGATGCCCGAGCCACTTCACCTTAGCTCCTCTGGACACTAAAGGAGCGCCCAGCCATCCTCCGGAGGACGCTCATTTCAGGAAGCCGCTTGTAGTTTCTCCTTCTTTGGGTCACGATCCAGACTCACGACCATAGGCGAGTGCTGGAACGAAGATCGACCGATAAATTGAGAGCTTTGCTTTCTGGTTCAGCTCTCTTTTTACCACAACGAAACAAATATCAGCGGACGCCGGAATTATCATTCTTTTGAAGAAACCCTTTGATAGTTGGGTCTCTTCAAATCATTCTGGAAAAATAGGACATCATTGACCACTAAAGCTAAATCTGAGCCGTGAAAAGCACCAAAAAGAAGCTAAAAATAAAGACACAAACATTCTGCAAATGATCCAGTGATTTGATCGTCCCGGGAATAGACAGAAATAGAGCCTTTAAAGGGTGATTTCATCAAAGCAAAGCTACATCCTGCCAGCTCCACACAGCCGTGAGCTCAAATAAAACACACACACAAATCCTCTTTCAGGAATCAATAACTGAACTAAAGAGAAGCACATGCTACACCCCACTGCACTGATCAATACAAAGCCAAATGTTATTGTTTCATCTCGTTCTTTGACTTTCACGTTTTAATCAGGAGTGACTCGCACATGCGTCGCAACATTTTTACTCTTAAATGAAGGATTCAGTGAAGGAGAACGAAAGCGCTCAAGGACCATCCCGTTCTTTAAGTTCCACCCCGTCTCCCTGCCATAACCCTGGATTCACGCCCCTGATCCGTCCGTGAGAACTCTAAGACGTCCATCACGGATAATCTGAGCAAAAACAGCGACCCTGTTCTGAATTTGTGCATAAAAGCAGCGCTGAAGCGACTGCGGCAGGAATTTGTGGAGTGGCGGGAGCCTGTCAGCCTGCTGTAATCAAGCTATCAATGATGGTTAATGAGAGCGTGACACGGCTCTCCGCGGCCCTCTTGGCCACATTTCCCAGCACTCTGGCCGCCCTCCCAGCATCCTTTTTACCCTACTGACCCGTTATTGTGACGCCGCCGCACTGACCCCGCAGACCACCGGCTCACGCTCTGCAAGCGTGAAATCAAGATGACTGCTGGACGCCGGTCCTGTCAACAGAATGCCAGGAGGCCCACCCTTTTTTTTTCTTTTTTTCGTGCCAGTTTTTGCATGACACAAAACCCCGGCGGCCCGCTCAAGGATACATCAAACGCTGACGGTGGCAAGATCAGATCTGTGCTGACCTTGAGAGTGAACTGCAGCATAGGCAAAAGGGAAGAGGATGCGTGGGGACCCTGTTGCAGCAGAGGAGCGATGCAGCAAGTAGCAGGAGAGGAAGAGGAGGAGGAGGAGGAGGAGGAGGCCATGGGAGAATGAAGGGGCATGCCTTGATTGAGAGGCCCCTGAGATGAGCAGCTCTAAGATATGGGGGGAGGGGGGTGATGGAAGGAGTAGAGGAGGAGGAAGATGAGTGGGAGGGAGAGAGGAGCCATATGGCAGCAGTACAAATGTATTAAACTATAAATTACAGGGAGAGCTTGTGGACCGGCAGGTGTGGCAGCAGAAAAGTCCTCCAAGATGGAGAGAGTACCGCTGGACATGCAGAGAGAGAGAGTTTACAGATGAAAAATAGTTGATTGTTGCAAAGATTTAAAAGCGTTTTAGTTTGACCAGAAATATATTTGAGCAGATTTTCAGTTGTGCTTTACTAGCGGTGTGTATTGGCAAGATTATGGCAATACGATACATATGGCAATGTCCATCTCACAATAAAATGTGTATCGCGAGATATGATACTTGTCACAATACGTGTCCCACTATACAATACAATACATATCGCGATACACGTCCCATGATACAATGCGCATCGCAAGACACGTCTAATGATACGTTTCACGACAAGCGTCCCACAATCTGATACGTATCGGGATACACGTCTCACGATACGTGTCACAATACACATCTCATGATACAATAAGTATCACGATACACGTCTCACGATACGTGTCACAATACACATCTCACAATACAATAAGTATCACGATACACGTCTCACGATACAATACATATCACGATACACACCTCACGATACAATACGTATCACAATAGACGTCTTACGATACAATACGTGTCGCGATACACGTTTCATGATAAAGTACATATCACGATACACGCTTCACGATACAATGATACAATAAGTATCATGATACACGTCTCACGATACAATAAGTATCATGATACACGTCTCACGATACAATACATATCACAATACACGCATGACGATACAATACGTGTCCCACTATACAGTACAATGCATATCACGATACACGTCCCATGATACAATGCGTATCACAAGACACGTCTAATGATACGTTTCACGAAAAGCGTCCCACAATCTGATAGGTATCGGGATACACGTCTAACAATACGATGCGTGTCACAATACACATCTCATGATACAATAAGTATCACGATACACATCTCATGATACAATAAGTATCACGATACACATCTCATGATACAATACGTATCACAATACACATCTTGCGATACAATACGTGCTGCGATACACGTCTCACGATACAATACATATCCCAATACACGTCTCACGATACAATACATATCACGATACACGCCTCACAATATAATACGTGTCACGATACACGTCTCACGATACAATAAGTATCATGATACACGTCTCACGATACAATACATATCACGATACAAGTCTCACGATACAATAGATATCACAATACATGCCTCACGATACAATACGTGTCACGATACACGTCTCACGATACAATACATATCCCAATACACGTCTCACGATACAATACATAACACGATACAAGTCTCACGATAAAATAGATATCATGATACATGCCTCACGATACAATACGTGTCACGATACACGCCTCACGATACAATACATGTCACAATACACGCCTGACGATACAATACGTGTCACGATACACGGCTCACGATACAATACGTGTCACGATACACGGCTCACGATACAATACGTGTCAGGATACACGTCTCATGATACAATACATATCACGATACACGTCTCACGATACAATACGTATCACGATACACGTCTCACGATACAATACGTATCACGATACACGTCTTAGGATACAATACGTGTCGCGATACACGACTCACGATACAATACGTATCACGATACAAGTCTCACGATACAATAGATATCACGATACATGCCTCACGATACAATACGTGTCACGATACACGCCTCACGATACAATACATATCACAATACACGCCTGACGATACAATACGTGTCACGATACACGTCTCACGATACAATACATATCACGATACACGTCTCACGATACAATACGTGTCACAGTGCACGTCTTATAATATAATGCATATTGCAATACATGTCTCACAATACAATATATGTTATGATACGTTCCCCACAATATGATACATATCGGCTCACAATACAATACGTATTACGATACACGCCTCATGATACAATACATATTAGGATACACATCTCACGATATGATTTGCATCATGATACATGTACAATACATGTCTTATGATATGAAATGTATCAGAATACGTGTCATGTTTCATTTCATGTTACAATACGCGACTTGTTTTTTTTTGTCACTGTAAACAAGTTAAACTACAATGCAGTTCATAAAAACGCAAAAAACTGTTTAGAACTAGCAAAACATTTTATTATTAGTCTGTTAAACATTCAGTTTGAAGTGAATCTATCAACAGTTACACTTTTTTAACTCTTTTTGAATGTTTGTGTAAAATTCCTCTTTCCTAGATTTGATTTGAGTAAAAAAAAATGCTGGATGGACAGATTAAATCTAGAATGACACATTTTCATGTGAATTTGTCTTAAAAATGAAACATATGTTTGCTTACAAACTTCTGTCCTGCTGTTGGTTCTGTGTTATTAAAAACCTTTATTAGTCCCACAGTGGGGAAATTTTCATATTATGAGTCTAAATAAACTTTCTATTTCAGCTAAATTGAGCAAAGCTGTCCTCCTGAAGTGGACTTGTTTATTCAACAGTAAAAAATGATTATGTAAAATCAAAACAACTTGTTTCATTAGCATTTATTTTTTCTTAAAATAAGACTTTTTTTCTGGATCAGTGTCAAAACAAACCTACCAGGAAGCCAGTTTAGCCTTAAATCAAGTGTTATAATTCAGATTTTTGTACGTTTTTGCAGTGAAAATATCAGTATCGAGATGAAGAAACTAGGTTTGAACAGACGAAAAAGAAGAAAAAGTGAGTGATTGATATCCTTAACTATCTTTCGATAAAAGATAATTAGAATCCTTAAAGTGTTAGCACTTCTGGAACACAAGAGAGACGTGAAATGAAAAATCAAATGAGAATTTGTCTGTTTCAAAGGAGTAAAGGAACCGTTCAGCTCCAGGCCGAGCTGCTCTGCACACCTTTCTACAGGTGTGTACATGTCACCAGTACCAACAACAGCCAGTGTTTCGCTTTGTGCTGGAAAGGCAAACAGAGTAATCCCCCACAGGTTTCCATTTTAATCCCTGATGATGTCTGGGTAGCGTGCCCAGCCGGCGGCCTGGCAGGCACCCGGGCTCGGGTCTGGGCTTCCATCCCAGAGGCACTGATGCGTACTACAGCTAGAACAAACATGGGCCGCCCGCTCCCGTCTCCTGTGTGTCAGCGGCCCGCCGCCATCAACAGAGGGGAAATTAAAAAAAGACCGGAGGGAGGGGGGCAGAGCCACCACTGCAAAAACGCTTCTGTGGGAATCCAGAACGTCACGTGACATACGCCAGAAAAGGGAAAATTCTATG
>NC_050522.1:25715262-25732162 GCF_002922805.2 Oryzias melastigma
ATTCAATATGTATTCTCACAATTCTTAAAATAAAAATAAAGTCTTCAAATATGCAAAAAATCTGCCAAAGAGGTAAAAATAAAAATGGAGTTCTTATTTTAAGAAAGACATTCTAGTCACTAAGACAAGCTTTCTCAAAAAAGCGGATTTTGTTCTTTAATAAGTTTTTTTTTCTTGCAAGAAAGAAAATCAAACTTTTTTTTCCTTTACAACAAACAGAAAGAACTTTTTGTGAAGTTATTTCATTACGAGAGCAAAACTTCGACAGGTGAAAGCTGAAACCACCATTTGTACAAAATAATGAAGTATTTCTTTGCTCAAAATAAGTATCTGAACTAAAAATGCTTCTTTTTTAAAATAATAATAATAATATAACAGTTTACTTATTCAAAATTAATTAAAATAAAAATAACGTCTTTGAAAATGGTAAAAATCGTATTTTAAGAAAGAAATTCTACTCATCGTGAAATGGTTTCTCAAATACGTTGATTTTGTTCTTGAAAAACTTCGTTAAATCTGTTATTTTTTCTTACAAGACTCTTTTTTCCTTTAATAGAAACAGACAAACGTTTTTGTGGATTTTTCTGCATCATAAGAGCAAAACGTCAACAAGTGGAAGTTGAAACCGGCATTTTAACAAAATAATTATGCTTTTTTTTAACTCAAATTAAAAATCTGGAACAAAAAATGCTTGTATTTGTAAAAAAATAATACAACAATTTACCTATTAGGTTAATATTTTTCACCTCTGCAAACAAGTACATTGTAAAAATAAAAATAAAGTCTTTAATAAGCAAAAATATCTGCCAGTGTTGTAAGAATACAGGATTTGTTTCTCTTAATCCCTGTTTTATTACTTTAATCACATTTTTATGTTTCCATATGTGTTAGGGTCTTATGTATTGTTTAGATGTAATTGTGTTTTTCTAATAAGACTTTTTAGTCCCTTAAGATTCAGTTTTTCATTCACTCAAACCGACATCTCCCATTTAAACGACCAAACTGACGTTTTATCCAATCAGAAGTCTGTTTCCATCACGGACGTCTTCTTCTTGTGGATTTTTAAAACAGAAATGGTTATATTAAAAGCTCAGTGGTTCCTGGTTTGATTTGTTTTTTTCGTAGTATGAATAACCCCGTCATCACCCACAATGCAACACTTTAATAGTCCGGCTCACTGACTTCGCCTTATTACCTGTAAAGGTGGAATAAAAAAAAAAAAAACATGATCTCTGGAGAAAAGAACATTTGAACTTTATATTAAATCAGTTTCCTTTGTTATTCATTGGAGGTTAGAATCCATCTGATGAGATTCTTTCAGTTCTGATCTGTTTACAAATAAAGTTTTCAAAAGTCAGATTATTCTGTTAACATTTGACTCTCTAGAACATAAAGTGTGAACGTTTTCCAAAAAACTCCATAATTCTGAAGACATTTTATTTTGAAAATCCCCCAAAAGCTCATTGATCCAGTGGATCCGATGGATTGAGATCCTTCAACTAAACAATAATTCAGTTTGATTTTTGTCTACACTAATTAAAAAACCACAAAGACGCTCAGGAAAATGTCAGAAAGTTAAGAGATCACATGCTTTAAATTTGACCAATCAGAGGAGAAGCTGCAGTGTGACATCATCACTTTGGTCACACATTTTCTCTCTTTTGAATCTACAAGTTAAATCCAACGAGTTTTTCAAAATTATTTAGTTTTATTTTGAAAAACCCTCAAAATTTGATTGATCCAGTCGATCTGACGGATTATTCTTAAACTAAATGATAAATCTGTTTGATTTCTGTCAGAGAAAAAACAAAAAAACTACAGTAAAGTACAACAAGGTGAAGATTTTAAATGAAACAACAGAAATAAATGAACAGAATTCCAGATATTTTAAACCGACAATGATTTCCTTTAGCGAGAAATGTTAATATTTTCAAAAGTTTTCTACTCAACTGTTAAATTATTTTACATTTCTCAAGAAAAAAAAAGTTTATGTTTAAGGAATGAGATATTAAGAAAAAGCAAAGATGGAGGATGAAAACACTAAAGGATTTAAGTCACCAAATGAAGAGAAGAGGTAAAAAAACCAAAAGGTCGACGTCGAGGTCAAAGAGGAAGACGGTTTAAAATCCTAAAGAAAACAGGAAAAGACAGAAAGAAACTTCCTTAAACCTTCGTCTGTTCAATGCTGCGGATCATAAATACATCAGAGTCTCTTTAAACATTTATAAACGTTCTGAAATAAAACTAAAAGGTGGTTTTCTATACCAAACTTAAGATAAAGAAACAATTTTGGTTTGTGACGTAAAATAAAAACTGATAAAAATCCGTCATAATCTTTAACAGTAACAACAATTTCACATGTTGTTTCTAAAACTGCTAAATGACAAATTAACGGATATAATGAAACATAAAGTTGATGAATTAATTAAAGCTGAGAGACTTTAGTGATTCCTAAATAAAGAAGCAGGAGGAGCTCAGATCCTGAACTCACTGCTGCTTATTTCCTAAACAATCTTATGATTTACAGTTTTTAATAAAAACTAAAACAATATTTGGATGATAAAATGTTTTTTTCTAAAGAAATGCACGTTGTCCGTGGATGAATTCTTCCGTTTCCAAGAAATGACCAAACCTTTGAATTCAGGGGAAGAATGGCGTCCAGCCAGGAGAACGGGGGCGAATGTGGAGTCGGGCCACAACGAGACGGGGTTTTATGGAGACAAGCCCAGTATCGATTTGGTTCTGGTTCTGTGGACTGTTCCGAAGCAGCAGAAGATCTGAGGAATCTACTGAAGAATCGCAGCTTTCCTATTGGCCGTCATTCAGAAGTTCTCCATGAAACTATTGAATTCATATACTCCATATTTTTGACCACTTTGAAGGATAACTTTTAGTCGGGCTGTAACGAGTATCCAAATATTTAGAGATCTGATCCCAACATTTCTAGCATGAATATTTGTCACGTACTAGATCACTAATTCACAATCTTTATGAATCCAGAATTTAGTCAAATCCACTTCAGAAGATGTAATTATCGCTCTAAAATGGAGGAAAAACAAACTGAATGTGTTATGGTCACCAGGAAGTGAATGAAACTTCAAAGTAAAGTGTCGATGGAGCTCTTCATTTTTAAAATAAAGTTACTGGGGTTTTTGGGTTGACGTAAAAAAATGAAATTCAATTTTCTGAAATAAACAAAAAAATGTTTTAAAGATAATAGGGTAAATATAGAAAAATAGAATGTTCTGTGGAAAACTCAGTAAACAAAAGGACTGTGAGTGTTTTCTAGTCTTAAAAAGTCTTAATAATTTACAATAAGTTAAAAAGATCTTAAAAAGGTCCTAAAAATTTATTAAAAAGGTCATAAAAGTTTTCAAAAGGTCATCAAAAGTCTTAAAATAAGTTATAAAGTCTTAAAAAGATCTTTAAAAAGTCTTAAAAAGATCTTAAAAAGGTCTTAAAAGTTTTCAAAAGGTCATCAAAAGTCTTAAAATAAGTTAAAAGGTCTTAAAAAGATCTTTAAAAGATCTTAAAAATGTGTTAAAAAGCTCTTAAATCTATCTTTCGGAAACGTGTAGGAACCCCGTTTCCTTCATGATCAGTTTTCAAACAGTCGTCACTTCCATAAATTAAAAGTACGTCACTACCAAATCCTTGTCCCTGATTGGTCAAAGTATTAAGTGGTTTAACTTCCAACATAGAGCCTGAAAACTGTCGTAGAAACTTGATCGTGAATGCAAGAGCTTTGAATACGGAAGCCCAAAAGGCGCATATACTTGTGTTTACACAGACTTTTCGCTGTAGCTGCCTGATTACACGTACGTTTCTGAAGGCGTTGTGAACATAGGTGGTTTTTGATGAAGGGTTTAAGAACGAACCACAAGAAAATCAATTCAGAGTGAAAACTCATATTTTTCCACCTGCTTTTCTTTGTTCAGGGTCAGCAGATGGACCTGGTTCTGAACCGGTTCAGAACCCTTCCAGGGAACTAGTTTACGACAAACAACCATTCCAACGATCACATCGGAGCAGGAGTGTCAAAGTCAATCGCACAAGGGGCTGAAATCCAAAACACACCTTAGATCGCGGGACGAACAGGATAAACATTTACTGAATACTTAAAACTACATTTTTAAAACTGTAACTTTTTAACATAAACTGAATTAAACTTAAACTGAATTTGGCTGCTGAAGAAGATACTGCTGACAGCTGAAAATGCTGAAATTGATAAATAAAAAAGCTGAAGATAACAGCTAAAAATACTGAAGCTGATAGTAAACAAAAATATTAGCTAAATGCCAAATTAGCCTTAAAAACAAACAAACAAAAAACTTAAGTTAGCCAAAACATTTAGCATGAAGTTAAAAAAATAGCTAAACTTCAAAATAGCCTAAAACACTTTAAAAAAAGCCTAAATTGGCTAATACAGCTAGCATGTTGCTAAAATATTAGCTAAATTCCAAACTAGCATAAAAAACAACCAAAAAAAAACTTAAGTTAGCCAAAACGCATGAAGCTGAAAAAGTTAATACATTTTTAAAGCATCCTAAAAAACTGAAAAAAGCCTAAATTAGCCAAAGCAGCTAGCATGTAGCTGAAATGTTCGCTAAACTAGCCTAGCCTAAAAATCTTAGTAAATAGTCCCAAAAGTTAGCAGAATGCCAACTTAAATAACTTTCAATATTTTACTCTCCATAAAAATATATTTAAAGTGAAATAAGTGCAAGATAACATCGGGTCATTAGTAACAGTGAAATGATCTGGAGGGCCGGATAGAATCACATGGAGGGCCGGATTCGGCCCCCGGGCCGTGACTTTGACACATGCATCAGAGAAACTAGTTCAGCTAAATCGCATATTTGTTGCACTGGAGGAGCAATCAGAAAATAACATAAAAACATCTTTTTTTTTTCCTTTTTCCAAACGTGTTCATCATTAAACATGATCACTTGTTAGCTAAAAATAAAATAGCAAACGGACAAAAAAATAAACCCAACTTTGTATTTCTTTTCATCATCAGATGGGAGATAACCAACACGGGCATCGGTTGCTTCCTGAAAGCGTCTCTCAACCGTCTGTAACTCTATGCAGAGATTGTCTCAGAGTTGCATAAGCTCGGCTGCCATACGTTCAATATCCACATCGAGTTCGTCATTAGTGGAACTCCAGCAGATCGCCGGAGGAGACGCGGCACAGCGGAGCGTTCCTCATCAGAACTGATGGTTTCATGGTAAATATGTAAATATTTCTACTCTGGGAGGGATCACCACTTGATGTTTTAGTTTGTTATTCACAGAAATATTAAAAACTGGAACTTGTTACAAAAATAAAAGTGTCTAGGTCTTAATATTAAGAGAATAAGAGCGTGTGATTTTACTACTGCTTCTTATTTGGATTTATTTGCGATATAAAATAATTCTAACAGTTGTTTGATTACGGTTGAGGTGAATGACGTCAACGAAACTCGGAGAACCTGGTTGCCGAGGCGACGGTGGCCGAAAACCATCAGCCGGAAACGGAAAATCCACAAGATTTCAGAGCTGTAGACACTTTTATTAAAACTTTGTAATAAATGGTTTAGTGTTCAGGATCAGCTTAAATGTGTCAAAAGAGGTAAACGCTTCACTAATTAAAACAATGATTTTAACACTTTTACATCTAGTTCCAGACCAGTGTTTACGGTAGCTTCAACCCGTCCGTCACGGAGAAAAGTGGTTTCACTCTGGAATATAAGACTTTATACTTCTATGTTGCATTTTGGTGAAAAACTGATTTAAAGTGTTACTTGTTTGTAAGGCGTTGGGGCCCAAAGGTCGACCCGCGGGCCAAATTTGGCTCGCCAAGTCGTAGAGTGCTTAGTTAAAACCCCTTATTCATTTCCTTTTGATACTCTAGGAGTGTCCAAAGTCAGTCCTCGAGGCCCAGTGTCCTAAATGTCTTCCAACCGACCTGCAATTAAAGCTCCTTATTGGCCGATTACACCTGATCCAGGTAATCAACAGCAGATAAGGCAGGATTACTGGAAAACCTGCTCTACGGTGCTCCAAAATTATACACTGTAATGTATTCGGCCTCCGGGTGGCGCTGTTAGCACTTTGACACAACCCCAGAGTGAGTAACGCTGGGTTCACATTGGACGTGGAGGCGCCACAAAGCGGCGAGGAGCGGAGTGTGATTCTCACCAAACAAGCGATTTCCTGCGCTGGTCGACAGGCGATTCTGCTAGAGTTTTTTGTTTGTTTTTGCCATCATGGGTAAATTAATAACCTAAAAATGTGTTCTTCTACACCCCAAACCCCGCTCCAGAGTCGGCCCTCTACGACGATGTGTTGTGACTGTTTATGTTCATCCCTACAGTCTGTTTAGATACAAAAACATGATCGCATTTGTCAATCGCGCCGTTTTATTGTGAAAATTGGCTATATTTTCAAAATAAACTGTATTTCCTCATGTATCTTGCTGCAAGAATTGACGCGGATCGCTCACATAATAGACTGGACGCCGAAACAATCTGCTGCACGGACGTGGAGGACCGCGGCGCTCGGCGTCTGGTGTAAAATCTACTAGAAACAAAAACGACACGAATGATTCGAGAAACTCGACTGAAGTTTCTGTTTTCTTAAAGTTCTTTGTGGGTTTTAAATGGAGTGAACCCACGGCGTCCTGCTCACCTCACCACACCTACGTCTAAGAAAAACACGGATATCATCCAGACAAATCGTCAAGTTTCTGAAGAATAAAAACTATATTTGACTTAATTCTAGTTTAACATCCTTTAGAGCGGCTGAACTAACTTCATTTATGTCTATATGCATTCAAAGTAAAACAGTTTGATTTTTCACTACAAGCATCCACTCAGACGATTGATGAACACCAGACTCATTAGTTTCTATCACAACACAGATCCAGACTTAATGGTGGGAGGGGGAACCTGAAACCAGACGACTGAAACCACGACAAATGACGGGTAATAGACCCAAAAGAGTTAATTACACAAACTCGATAGGTCTCAGTTTCAAATATGAAATGTATATCGAAAGAAAAAACAGCTCATTTCCTGGTGATCAAAGAATTCACATCGTTCTGGGAAAAGACGGCGAGAAGCTGCAGCTCACCACGTCTGTGGAAGTTCATCTGGAAGAGTTTGGATATTGTTTCTCTTTCTGTTGCGTAAAAAGAAGAAAAACGGGTTAAATTAGAAACTGGAGTACAAAAAGCATGACTAGAGGTCAGAGGTCAAGCTTTCAGAGCCTCAATGAAACACTGAACGTATATAGAGGACTCACCTTTAACCAGATCCAGTGTTAGAAGAAGAGGAGACGGTGCCGGTATCATCCTTTTAACACTTTCATTTGTCCATTTTTTTCTATTTTATTACAAACTAGAAAGAAAAAATGGTCAAATACGAAAGAAAAGGATTTACAATAAGTATATATAATATCTGCTACACTATCGGAAAGTGATTTTCACCGTGCAAAAGTATTTACATGATGTTCAGTATGTGTCATTGTTCTGAGTGGATAAAGTCGTACATGTTCTAGGAATGGGTCGACCAAAGGCCAAGTCTCCAGTATCATTATTTTTCTTTTTTAGGATTTTTTTTCTTCTCAAATTCCTAAATTTTCAGTAATTTTCTAGCATATTTTTAGCATATTTCTGTTTTGATTTTTTTTACATGAACCACAGTTGAAAATAAAGGAAAATACTCTAAATTATCATGTGTTGTCATAATTTGATCTATTTTAGTCTATTTGTATTTTTTTTCTATATTATTTTTAGTAAAAAAATTACCCGTCAAAAGTGATGGTGTAACGTTTTATTGTGAAAGTGTTCTAGGGTTAATGGTGTCCATTAGGAGCCATACGATACCTAGATATCCCAAGAACAGTTTTTCACTTTTTTAAGCTAAAGTTCCTGCATTCCTTCACTCGTTTT
This sequence comes from Oryzias melastigma, assembly GCF_002922805.2. Taxonomy (NCBI): domain Eukaryota; kingdom Metazoa; phylum Chordata; class Actinopteri; order Beloniformes; family Adrianichthyidae; genus Oryzias; species Oryzias melastigma. The sequence continues at coordinate 25,723,198 of NC_050522.1, forward strand.
TATCTGAGCCGCTACAAAGCATCAGAATCCACGTTATCATATGATACTGGCAGCAACGTGTCAGAGTTTGGTACCCATTTCAAATAAAAACAAAGAAGTTCCAAAACCACGAGTCTAAATAAACATTTAACACAAGCTGGTTCTAGAAAGATCTTGTTGTTTTGGTCGCGGTGTAGAGCTGTTCAAAGAGGCTCAGTGTGCTGCCAACTAGTGGTCGGAGGTTTAGATGGAAGTCAAAACTAAGAGGCTGAAGGAATAAATATATAATTAATTATTATCTTGTTATATTGAATTGATACAAGTATTGCCAAATGAAATATGACGACATTTTGCCAAATCTATTTTCCTACACCTCTAGTATCCATGAGGGCTAAAACACAGAAATATAAAACAGTAAAGAAGATCATTGTATCATCTGCAAAGAAAGAGATTCTAATGTTTGGAAAAGTAGTAAATTTTATTAAAGTCGCACTTTGATAATCTATTGTAAAGATGTTCTTAATGTTTTTTTTTTTAAATATCATTATTATGATGTTTTAGCCTAATTAAAAAATATATGTAGTTTTCTAGGACATAGTTTCTGCAGAATGCCAGGAGTTCATTGGAAATCTACCTCTGAGTTGTGGGCGGGGTTGATGGTGTGGATTAAGCCCGCCCCTTCTTGCAGTAACTTCAATGTTTCTGTGTTCTTCCACTAGCTTACAGCCCCTCACACCTCCAAGGTAACATTAGCAGTAGATCCAGATTCAAGCTCAGATGAAGACAATGAAGACGTTCATGGATCTACTTGCCTATATGGTCCCAGACGAGGGTCTGTTTGGGTGTATTTCGCCTTTTTTTGTCTTAACAACATAATTAATAGTAAACGAGCACTGGGAACACTTTTACAATAGAAAAAATATAGTTAAGTCATAGTTTCTGGAGAGCGGCAGGAATTTGACCTTTAGCTGTGAGTGGGACTGTTGGTGTGGAAGTAAGCCTTTGTTTGTATCCCGTCATCCATCTGTTTATTTGCTCTTGCAGCCCTTCATAACCCCAAGCTAATATTAGCGTTTCAACAAAAAAGTCGACCAATATCGTTACTATCCAGCTGTAAAGTTCGTATAGGACGAGGAAACGTTCATGGATCTATTTGTATGCAAGTGAATGATCGGAAAGGGGGCGGAGCAGGGAGCTTGTGGCCCCGCCCATTGCATTTTCTACATCACAAATACGATCTTTGACAAACGATATTTATTTGTCTGCTTCTGATTCAGAACAATTTGAATAAACAAATAGTCAGAAATTGAACTTTGAGCTTAATTTTCTTCATATATGTCTTTAATCATAAGAAAAATGACACATAAACGGTTAAAAACACATTTTTTCACTGGAGTGAGTCTTCAGAAACACATCTTTATCATCCTATGAAGCTCCCGCCTATCGAGCAGGACGGGACGGGAGGTCAGTCGCGCATATTTAAGCCGTCGCTAACCGTTCTGGAATGAAGCGAAAAGACCACAAGTCAGAGATGAGAAGAGCGTGGGGGGGGGCAGAGTGAGAAACAGCACAGAGGAAGACAGAGGGAGCGAGAGAAAACCAAGAGTGGTTCTAAGAGGAATATTTCAGGCTGGTAAATGGAGCAGAACTCCATTCCAGCTCCTCTCTTAACCTCCCCCGGTGTCTCATCCTGTGCATGCAAAGCATGAAGCCCAGGAGACAGAGAAAACAAAGAAGAGCTGAAGAGCCAAGGTTTGGAGCTCAATCACACTCAACACACACTCTGCTAAACCATCAAAGCATCACAACCAAAGGAAGCTGCTTTAGAAATATTTTTTTTGACATTTTTGTGCTGCAAAACAGACACTCATTGATCTGCTGGAGCTGGAATCAGTTTTGAAACATGACGAATATTTTATAAAAAGAGGAAAATGAAGATGTTTAGACACTTCTTTAGGATTTTACCTTGGAACCATCCTTACACTTTTGTTAATTTGAATCACATTTTGATTCATTACTCTACAGAAGAAACCAGAAAAGCTGAGATTAAAAGTCACCATTAAACTTCCATTTGATTAACAGCCAAGAACACAGAAAATACTCTGAATGATGTTACAGAAGTAGAAAGTAAACTCCTGGTTTAATACAAAAATGATCACCAGATTTTTAGAAAAAAACAAAGTGGTCAATCTGGTCATTTTTCTTTAACCAAACCCTCCCACATATGAGTTTTGTGACAGCCTAGGCCTGATGACAATCAAGTTCTGTAGGTTTCCATCTTCAGTTTGATGCGTTCTTCTAACAGCAGAGTTTATTTACTGCCACTACAGCGGACACCAACAACCGTGTGACCAAAGTTCCATCCATCCATCTTCTTCCGTTCATCCAGGACCGTGTGGGGCAGCAGTCTAAGTAGAGACCAAGACTTCCCTCTCCCTGGCCACTTCCTTAAGCTCCTCTGGGGGGACCCCAAGGTGTTCCCAGGCCAAGAGATGTAGTCTCTGCAGTGTCATGGGTCTTCCCCGGGACCTCCACCCAGTGGGACATGTCCAAACAGCTCTCCAGGGAGGCGTCCAGGAGGCATCAGGCAAGATCTCTTCTCACCCTTCCTCCAAGGGAGCGGCCAAGAAACTAATTTCAGCCACTAGTAGTCTGGATCTTGTTCTTTGGGTCATAACCCAAAGATCATGACCATAGGGGAGTAGTGGAACGAAGATTGATGGGTAAATTGAGAGCTTTGCTTTCTCACCACAGCATAGTGGTCCCATAACGGTTGACACCGCTCCAATCCACCTGTCCATCTTCCGCTCTGGTTTTCCCTCACTCGTGAACAAGAATCGTCACCTTATTGTGGTGGAGGGGTTTGAGGGCCCGAGTGATCCTGGGAGCTTTGCTGTCTGGGGCTTCTGCCCCTGATAGGGTCTCCCATAGCAGACAGGTCCTGGGTGACCAGCCAGACAAAGAGCGGTTCAGAACCCCTTTATGAGACAAAGTTTATGTAAATGTTCGTTTCGGGCTTCTATGTTCAAACGTTTATATTCATGCATAGCTATGCAGGATTTAACAACCGTTTAGAAGTGACCGTTTAGAAGCTGAACTCATGTTCAAAGCTACACCAGGTGGAACTTTGACCAATCAGGGACTTGGATTTGGTGATGCGTATGGATCTGATTTATTTGGTGAACCTGGACATGGTGACGTGCCTGACGACATCGGCGTTTGTTGATGAAATAAAGATGAACCGAGGCCAGTCTCCTGACTTGTGGGTAATCCATATCCTCCATTGCAAGGATGCTAGCGATGAACTTAAACTTTATTTTTTTTGTGCCCAAATCTCAAGACATCAACATTTTACGCCAAGACTCTTGAACTGTAGGTGTTGAACATGCGCTGGTAAAAAGTAGGATGATGTGTTTGTTGCTTTAGTCAGAAGGGGAGGAGCTCGTCACCCGAAGAGGGCGGAGCAGAGCCACTGCTCCTCCACATGCTGATGAGCCAGTTGAGGAGCTCAAACACCCCTGAATGCCTCCCGGGAGGTGTTCAGGGCATGTCCCACTGGGAGGAGATCCCAGGGAAGACCCAGGACACGCTCCAGAGACGACATCTCTCTGCTGGCCTGGGAACCACTCGGGGTCCCCCAAAGGAGCTGGAGACTGCTGTCCCCACGACCCAAACCAGATGAGAGGAAGAGATGGAAGGACGGGCGGATGGTGGGATGGAGGATGGATGGATGGATGGACGGATGGTTGGATGAACGGACGGATGATGGATGGATAGATAGATAGATTGTTGGATGGATGGATGGATGGCTGGATGGAAGGATTGATAAATGGATGGATAGACGGATTGATAAATGGATGGATAGACGGATTGATAAATGGATGGATAGAAGGATTGATGAATAGATGGATAGAAGGATTGATAAATGGATGGATAGAAGAATTGATAAATGGATGGATAGACGGATTGATAAATGGATGGATAGAAGGATTGATGAATAGATGGATAGAAGGATTGATAAATGGAAGAATGGAAGGATAGAAGGATTAATAAATGGATGGATAGAAAAATTGATGAATGGATGGATAGAATGATTGATAAATAGATGGATAGAATGATTGATAAATGGATGGATAGAAGGATTGATAAATAGATGGATAGAAGGATTGATAAATAGATGGATAGAAGGATTGATAAATAGATGGATAGAATGATTGATAAATGGATGGATGGATAGAAGGATTGATAAATGGAAGGATAGAATGATTGATAAATGGATGGATGGATAGAAGGATTGATAAATGGAAGGATAGAAGGATTGATAAATGGAAGGATAGAAGGATTGATAAATGGAAGAATGGAAGGATAGAAGGATTGATAAATGGATGGATAGAAGAATTGATGAATGGATGGATAGACAGATGGATGGATGGACGGATGGATGGATGGAAGGATGGATGGATGGATGGATGGATGGATGGACAGATGGATCATGGATGGATAGATAGATAGATTGTTGGATTAATGAATGGATGGATAGACAGAAGGATGGATGGATGGATGGATGGATGGATGGATGGATGGATGGATGGATGGATGGATGGATGGATGGATGGATGGACGGATGGATGGATGGACAGATGGACGGATGGATGAACAGATGGAGAGATGGATGGACGGATGGATGGATGTACAGATGGATGGATGGATGGATGGATGAACGGATGGATGGATGGATGAACGGATGGAGAGATGGATGGACGGATAGATGAATGGACACAAGGTTGGATGGATGGACAGACAATGATAGACGTATAGATCGATAAATGAATGGATGGATGGACCGAAAAATGGAGGGAGGGATGGATGGATGGATGGATTGATGGATGGATCGATGGATTGAGGGATGCATAGAAATAATGATAGATGAATGGACAGATGAATGGATGTTTTGTTTTATGACATGACCTTTCTTGCATCTGCATCAGAACTGGACACTTCCTTTCCTTTTTTCCTAATACCATCAAAGTGTTTGAAAGACTTTACTTCATATTTAAGCAGCAAAATTACATAATTTTTTTTAATTTCTGGTGTGTTTTTACGAGAAATCTAATAAGTTCCTCTTTTCTTCCCAAACCACTGAGCCCAAACTTTATTGTTTTGGACACAAACGTTTAGCTTATCGCTCCAAAAGAGAATTTATCCTGATTGGAATCTCGCTAGAATCCAGCTGCCTGAAAGTACGAACAGTCCGAGCCAAAGACGCTGATCCAGATCTAATCCCAAGAAAGTTTCTGCTCTCATCTTACTAATGAATGTTTTGCTCAACCCTCATTTGATGCCAGTTTTCTTTAATCAAATGTTTTGGTTCTGACGTGTCAGCGACTGCTTTGAGTTTCATTTTTAATCAGACATGCTGATCCGTTTTCAAGCAGACAAACTTGGTTTGTTCCAGACCCACCACCAGTTTTTTTTTTTGTCTTAATGGGTTTTTGTTTTCCTGCAAGCTTAACGTAGCTGGGAACATTTCAACCACCGTTTACTTTCTAATGTTTTTAATATTGCTTAACCGCGTTCTATTTTAGCATGTTCTTGTAGCATTTTTTGATGATGGAGGACATATGTAAACAAAACTGAAAGGCAAATCATAATAATGGTAATGGCGTGCAAAATATAACTTGGAAAATACACAAATTAAACGAGATGAATATAATTTTTCACTATTAAAATATATATAACATATATATTATTACTAATCTATTCCATGACTGTATTTTTAATATTTGAGTTTCCTGATCAAATACATGACAAATCGGCAGGTGAAGCACCAGCATTCATGCACTGTACTGTTTTGGTCTTTCTGTCGTTATAAAAGACATTTTACTTTTTGATTCCATCATTTTTTTATTTCTCGCCATCTGTCTGATTACATTGGTGCCAGTTTGTGACTCATTTATAGTCATTTTATCCGCTAAAAATGAACTTTAGAAATACACTAGGTGAGGCCGCAGTACACATGCCTCAGGACAGAGGGCGCTGGTGATCCCAGAGAATGAGACGAAGGGAAGCCATCCAGTTACAATTTAATATTGCTTAGCATCATTTTTTAAATGTAGGATTAAGTTTCTAAACTCAGGAAATAGTGGAGACTCGTCTCTGGCGGTGATCTTCATTTAGACAGAGAGACTTTGAAAACTGAAGAAAGAAAAAGAAGACTTCTTCTTATTCACGTGTTTCCTCAGAAGTAGCAGATCAAAGACTTCATTTATAAGTCAACAACAACAGTTTTGGTGATTTTTTTCTATGCCACAGTTCTAAAGTTCCAGGTATGTGTCAATGCAAATACAGTACGGGTCACATCCCGAGAAAACTGCAAAAACATAAATAAAAACGCCACGTATCCCCAGAAAAATACGGCATTGAAATACGGATTAAATGGAGTTTGAAAACTTTGACGTAGCAAATATGGTGGGCGGGGCCACAAGCTCCCTGTCCAATGGGAGGGAGAAGTTGGCAGTCCCCACCAAATCTCAAAGATGAATTAGAGATTAGCTAATATTGTAGCCTTATGCTAAGTGATTTGGCTAATTTAGACGTTTTACCGTTTTTTTGTGGCTAATTTGGCATTTAGCTAACATTTCTTCAACATGCTAGCTGTTCTAGCTAATTTAGGATTTTTTCTGTTTTGTTAGGCTAATTTAGAGCTTAGCTAATACTTTAGCATCATGCTAGCTGTTTTGGCTAAATTAGATCTTTTACCACTTTTTTAGGCTAATTTATCATAAGCTTACAGTTCAGCTACATTCTAGCTGTTTTAGCTAATTCAGGCTTTTTTCAGTTTATAGGCTAATTTGGAGCTTAGCTAGTATTTTAGCCTTATGCTAGCTGATTTGGCTAAATTAGACATTTTACTAGTTAATTTGGCATTGTGCTAATGTTTCCACAACATGGTAGCTGTTTTGGCTCATTTAGGATATTTTCAGTTTTTAGGCTAATTTGGAGCCTAGCTAATATTTTAGCTTTATGCTAGCTGTTTGGCTAAATTAGACATTTTACCAGTTTTTTTGGCATTCAGCTAATATTTTAGCTACATGCTGGCAGTTTTGACTAATTGGGAATTCTTTCATTTTTTTTAAGAATAATTTGGCATTTCGCTAATATTTTAGCTAGCTATAAACTTCGTTGTTTTCTATTTGCTTCAGCCATTTCAGCCATCAACCTAAGCATTTTCAGCTATTAGCTTCAGCGTTTTTAGCTATCAATTTTAGGTTCTTCAGCTATCAGCACTAGCATCTTCAGCAGCTGAATTCAAGTTACATCTTTGACACTAGCATTATCGCAGGTAATACTATATATATATTAAAATGTTTGAGTATTATTATTTTTCTCTATGAAGATTACAGAAATGAATTGCTTAAAATTTGGTTATGTGTGTCTTTCTGGAAAACCGTAAATGTTAACGTTTAGGCTGTGATTGTTACACTTTTTCTGTTAGCCCACAAACCGGCCCCCCATCAGAGAAGAAAATTGTTTTGTGGCCCTCACAAGAAAAAGTTTGGGGACCCCCCTGTTCTAGAAAACGATGCAGATTTTTAGATTGAGCCTAAAATCATAGTTAAAATGTTGTTGGGAACGCTTTGAAAACAGATCAGAAGGACTTTAAAGCGCTCCGTTGGTTCCCACATTCTCAGTGTTTTTCTGCCTGTTATGAGCACAAACATGCACAGTTTGGCGCTCAGAGAAACACTCCAGCGTGAGAGGAAGGCACTCATTGGTACGTGCTCCAACGAGCCTCGTAGCTTCATCAAAGAGACCTCATCATCATCGCCTCCCCCCACATGGTTCATGTTCGCCTATCGCTCGTGCCCACACTGCATGACTGCACTGATGGACCAGCACAATCAGCCATAATGCTTTACAGATGTTATGGGTGTTCTAAAGCCAACACTACAGCCCCGGGCAGACCCATTTGAAACCCCATCTGTTCACGGATGTCACTGAATGTGACTATGTGTTGCTGAAAACCAGCCACGATCACAGGGAGACATTTTTAAATTAAGAACACATCGACGGATGATTTATGTTTCCCCGTTCCTCCCTGTCGTTGACTAATCACCTGAACAGAAACCAGCAGGTGCAAACTGATTTGCTGAAGGGTGATTCCACAGATGAAATGTTGTAAATTTACTATTAATCAGGACCAAGAAGCAGCACTAAGCCGGAAGAGACGCGTAAATATGACAGCCGACATGATGTGAACAAAGCAGCGTCCCCCGTCGTGTTCAACATGTGAGCTGCTGCTAAATGAAGACGTGCGGCATACCAGAACGTGCACGAACCGCCAGTGAAACGGGAAATACAGCGAGGGGAGGGCTGGAGGCGCGGTCAGATTCTGCATATTCCTGTGGTCTGCTGCTCAGGATCCTGCGGTCCGGGCTTTAACTCTTAATTATGGAGAAAGCAACGCTTTTGGTCACGAAAGGAAATACCCTGTAGGTGAAACATCAATCCCAAACCATAAACCTCCAAGTGTCAAAAGCAGCAAGCTCACTGCGAACTGGAAAAGAGCTCCAGTACGGCCTCTGGTTCACACAATCACACCAAATATTGTAAAAACTGAGCAACCTGCAAAGGTTTTTGTGGGGATTTTTATAATTTCATTTATGTCTATTAGCCAAGATGGCAGATAACAGTCGCCTCCAGCAGTGGTTCTATGGAATGGTTATCGTGCCACCGTATTGCAAACAAAAGACACAGTTCTGAGATAAAAATGTTCTAAATTGGAGACTAAATGTAAAATTTTAAGGATAAAACTTCAAAACTTGCAAATGAAAATATTTATTTGCTTTCAAAAACATTGTTTTTGCTTTAAAAAAACATTTTTGCATTTGCTATTTTGCTATTTTTATTTTTGCTTTCATTTTTTTTTCTTTTTTCACAAAAGATTTTGGCATTTACAAACTTTTTATTTCGCATTCAAAAAATA
>NC_050522.1:25732392-25736745 GCF_002922805.2 Oryzias melastigma
ATTTGCAAACTTTTATTTTGCCTTAAAAATATTTTTAGGTTTGCAAACTTTTTCTTTGGCATATAAAAAATATTTTTGCATTTGCAAATTTTTTCTTGCTTTCAATTTTTTCTTTTTTTCACAAAATATTTTAAATTTACAAACTTTTATTTTGCTTTTAAAACATATTTTTGAATTTGGAAACTTTTATTTTGCCTTAATTTATTTTCAAGTTTGCAAACTTTTTTATTTTCTTTTCAAAAACTATTCTCACATTGGCGAACTTTTCATTTTTTTGCTTCTAGAAACATTTTTGCCTTTCCACCACACATTTTTTCAGACGTGTAGTGCCTCATCTCACTTTCACATGATCTTTGGTCTGATTTCTATCCAATCAGATCTCCATATTTATCCAACATGATTTCTGCTACTGAGGCTCAAACATTGAACATGTTTCCGCCATGTCTGAAGACAAATAAAAATATTTTTTAAAACGTTAAAAATAATTCCTACTTAAAACGTTTGATATTAAATAATTTAATTTCCAAATTATGAAGTTTAACTCTTAAAACTTTACATTTTGCTTGTATTTTATGCCTTTTTTTAATCTCAAAACTGTGACTTTTGGTTGCCACATGCTAGCAGAAAAATTACTCCATAGAAAGTTTCTTTGGTCAGAAAAGAGTGAAACTGAAAAAGTTTTTTAGATTTTCAAATTAAAAGACATCCATATGTAACATGAATCTTATTTGAGTGGAAGGGTGAAAGTGGATCTTGTAGACTTTGGCTCCGCCCATCGCAGGTGCTGCATCACAAACTTCTGCTTCTGATCCGACACGATGTGACTAAAGAAAGACTCTATTCTGAATTAGTCCCTCCAACATGAGAGAAATACTAAGAAAACATGTTAAAAAACACCAACAAGATATTTATTTATTTATTTTTCAGTGAGTTTTTAAATGACAACTTCAGTCTTGTGCAGGTTTTCGGTGAAAATATTGTCTGGAAAAAGATTTGGAGACTTTTAGATTTGAGTTTTACTAAAAGCGAACCTGGTTTGACTTTGTTCTCAGCTGTCCAAATGAAACAAGAAGTAAAACCTCGACCGACTGCGGCTGCCATTTTCCTGACAGTTTTTATTACATTTTACTGCCACTGTCAGTCCAAAAAAATAAAAAACATTTCATAATGAAAGTACATTCACGGGCGTGATAAATTGGAGCGTTCGTGGTGTTTCAGCCGGTACGTCTAGAATGCATTAACAATAAATCAACTGACAAGCATTATTAGCAAACGCTTCAACCTGCAGAGTAAAGAATAATTGTGTACATTTTGGTGATTGATATTAGCTCTGGCAGCTGTTTGGATGAATTTACCTTCAAAAAATATGTTTTTGCAGTTATGCTGAAACACAAAGTGGGATTCTAGGCGGTGCAGAGTCACCGTGAACCTAAAAAGAATTTACATTCATCAGGAGGCACACGTGTAGAGCTGCAGTCAGTCTCCTCAGTGAGCTCTGTTGAAGCAAATTAAGGAAGCCTTGGCAGCCTTTTAATGGTCTGTCACAGTCTAACAGGTTTAGAGAGCTTACAATGGAGCCCGGCACTAAGCCCGACAGCTCGCACTTAATTGTTCACTTTCACATGCTTGTGTGTGTGTTTGTGCTATTACAGCCATTCTGTGCCTAGAACTAAAGTCAATGATTCTCATTATGAGGACAGATAAGATCCGGCCCGTCAGGCTGACAGGTTCAATGAAATAACGGCTCCGGCTGATTCGTTATAATGAAGGCGGCGCCGGTATCAGCGTTTCAGAACACAGTCCGGCTGTTACTGCACAGAAAGCCATCCAGAACCCGGCCGTATTCATGCACAGGTGCGTTCTCACTCAGCTGAACACGGGAGCAGAACTGGAACAAAGACCAGGATCTCCGGGCCGTTTCAGATCCGCCCGACGGGAACAGAGACGGTCGAGGCACAGAGCCGAGAGCTGATTGAGATATCGACTCAAGAAGCCAATAATAAACAAAACGTTTAGCGGCTCAATTTTCAACTGGAGCTCTGGAAAAAAAAGAAATATAAAAATACTTCTATTTGTAACCAGCACAGAGTCCACTCTGGTTTTGTTTCCTTAAACTCGATTTGTCAGTATTTTCCTCGTGATGGAGGATGTCTTTCTTTAACCAAATCGTTGGATGGATCAGGAGCAGATCAAAGGACTTGAAAGAGTTTGAGTTTTGATGCAGAGAATATGTCTTAGAAAGATTCTGACTAGAAAATCATTTGATCTGGATCCAGATCGAGTCCTGATCCTTCCCTTTGGTCCGTGTCCAGACTGTGTGAAGATCTCCTCTCCTGTTTCAAACTAAAGATGGTAAATCAAACCACATGACTAAAGATGTCTTCAGTCATTGGCCAGTAGTTATGAGGGCGGGGCAAAGCATCAAGAGAGAGAATAATGGAAGTTCTGCACATTCTAATTCTTGTCGGAATAGTTCACTAATTTAAACTTCAGATTTTGATGATCAGTTCTGGGCGTCTGTATCAACGTCACTTTTTAATTATTTTTTTTCTTCTTTTTTTTCTCTTTCTTTCTATTTTTTTGTCATTTTTATATTTTTTCTCATTATTTTTTTCTATGTTTTATTGCTATTTTCTCCTTTTCTGTTTCTTCTTTTTTTCACTTTTTTTCTTTTCTTTCTTTCTATTGTTTATCTATTTTTCTATTTTTTCTTTTCTTTTTCTATTTTTTTCCTCGTTCTTTCTTCTGTCCTATTCCTTTTCTTTCTTTCTGTTTTTTTCTTTATTTTTTTAATATTTCTATTTTTTCTTCTTCTTTTTCTTTTTTTTGAGTTCATCTAATTCATTTTTTTCTCTTTCTTTTCTCTATTTCTTTTCTTTCCTTCTGTTTTTTTCTTTTTTACTTTTCTATTTTTTTGTTTTCTACATTTTTTCCTTTTCTTTCTATTTTCTTTTTTCTTTTTTTCTTCTTTTCTTTTCTTTTCTGTTTTTTCCTTTTTTTTCTTCTTCTTCTTTTTTTTCCTTTTTTACCTATTAATTCAATTCCATTTTATTTATTTAGCCCAATATCACAAAACAGTATTTAGAAAATGAGAAATCCTCTTTTATTCAAAGTTCCACAAATGTAGATAAATGTACTCCATCATGAGTCTTCCGCGTGGTTCCACATCACAACAGAACTCTCCAGCTTCTGCTGCGTCTGTCATGAAGAAATGAGGCGATTCTTGAAAGTCAAACATCCAAACTCGATCCTGAGGAATCACCTGCAAGAACCTCATCAGCAATAAGCTGCACTCCGTCCTTCCATACAGCCAGCAGTCCCACCATCCAATCAGCTGACATTCTCCTCCGTCATTCTGTGCAAAGTGCCGGCTGCGTTATGGCTAATTAAACTGATCTCAAAGTGGAGAGGCTTTTGAAAGCGCAGGACTTACAAAGAAAGATAAAAGGAGCGCTGCAGGGAAGGAGCTACGAGTTAAGAGTCCTTCCAAATGTGAAGTGAGACTTTGAACGTTCTCTGGAAAAAAGAAACGTTCCACATTTCTGTGAAAACATTTCACTGACGGAAAACGACGTAGTTTAACCTAAAAAACACTAGTGGAAGTCATAAATGACACAAAGATGAGGTTTAAGGTGTTAAAAAAAAGAGCTGGGAGAGAAAAACACCACAGATGTTCAGAACATTTGATGTTAAAGCCTCAATATGACATTTTTTTAAATGTTCTCCCAGTTGTGTTTTAATTATTCCTAGTGAACACGGCCAAATGCGGTCCAAAAATGGGTTTAAAAATGGGTTTGTCTTCAGTTTCTGTGGTGGCTCCACCTGTTTGCCCACATTAGCTTAAGTTGGCACTCAGTGGGCTAGTGAGCCTCCCGGTGGATGGCATAGCATGCTAGCGAGCTCTGCTGTAGTGAGCTCAGCTGGGAAAAGCTAGCTAGATCAACTGTAGCGAGCTAGCCAGCTCCATTGTATAAAGCTAGCGAGCTTAGATGTAGCGAGCTAGCAAGATTCTCTGAAGCAAGCTATCCAGCTCCGCTGTATCGAGCTAGCCAGCTCCGCTTTAGCAAGCAAGCTCGGATGTAGCCAGCTTAGCTTTAGCAAGTTAGCTAGTTCTGCTTTAGCAAGCTAGCTAGTTCTGCTTTAGCAAGCTATCCAGCTCCGCTATATCAAGCTCTGCTGTAGCGAGCTCACCTTTAGAACCTTGCAAGTTCGTCTGTAGCGACCTCGGCTAGCAAGCTCCGCTGTATCGAGCTAGCAAGCTTTGCTTTAGCGAGATAGCCAGCACCACTATATCAAGCTCCACTTGTAGCGAGCTAGCCGGATCAGCTGTACAGAGCTAGCCAGCTCCATTGT
>NC_050522.1:25737280-25752021 GCF_002922805.2 Oryzias melastigma
AGCGAGCTCTGCTGTAGTGAGCTCAGCTGGGAAAAGCTAGCTAGATCAACTGTAGCGAGCTAGCCAGCTCCATTGTATAAAGCTAGCAAGCTTAGATGTAGCGAGCTAGCAAGATTCTCTGAAGCAAGCTATCCAGCTCCACTGTATCGAGCTAGCCAGCTCCGCTTTAGCAAGCAAGCTCGGATGTAGCCAGCTTAGCTTTAGCAAGTTAGCTACTTCTACTTTAGCAAGCTAGCTAGTTCTGCTTTAGCAAGCTATTCAGCTCCACTGTAGCGAGCTCACCTTTAGCACCTTGCAAGTTCGTCTGTAGTGACCTATGCTAGCAAGCTCCGCTTTATCGAGCTAGCAAGCTTTGCTTTAGCGAGATAGCCAGCACCACTATATCAAGCTCCACTTGTAGCGAGCTAGCCGGATCAGCTGTATAGAGCTAGCCAGCTCCATTGTATGTAGCTAGCGAGTTCCACTGTAGCAAGATCAGCTGTAGCGAGCTACCAAGATTGGCTGTAGCAAGCTAGCTAGTTCTGCTTTAGCAAGCTATCCAGCTCCGCTATATCGAGCTCTGCTGTAGCGAGCTCACCTTTAGCACCTAGTAAGTTCCTCTGTAGTGACCTCGGCTAGCAAGCTCCGCTGTATCGAGCTAGCAAGCTTTGCTTTAGCAAGATAGCCAGCACCACTATATCAAGCTCCACTTGTAGCGAGCTAGCCGGATCAGCTGTACAGAGCTAGCCAGCTCCATTGTAAGTAGCTAGCGAGTTCCACTGTAGCAAGATTGGCTGTAGCAAGCTACCAAGATTGGCTGTAGCAAGCTAGCCAGCTTCGTTTTAGCGAGATAGCCAGCTCCACTGTCCATCGGGCAGCTGGCTAGTGTAGTGAGCCAACCCATTGCATTCGCTAATGCTAATGTGGGCAAACACAGGCGGGCCCACATTTCTGCCTACTTGGTCTTGCTAGCTGGGTTTGAACTGAAATCCCATTTGCTGAAGCCGCCTTTTCCAAAATCTTCCCGCTCTTTCTTACTTTGTTTTAATGAAACAGTCGGATTCATCTGGTCCGCACTCGTTCTAAGTCAGCTACTAGTTGCTAACCAAGGCAGGCCGCCGGGGGACCCCCACCGAGACAGGGGGCCCATGGTGAAGGCGGTGACTCGGGGGATCCACAAGAAGGTCCCAGAGTCGTTGCTGTTCCCAGAAGCCCCGGAGACCCACCTTCCAGACGGCGCCAGACCCCGCCCTGCAAGAAGTCTGATTGGTTAGGAACTGTCATGTGGATAAACAGTCTGACAGCTGGGGCGTAGGGGTGTGAGAGAAGCTGAGAGAACAGGAGGAAAGATCTAAGATTTATTTTAGACAAATATATATTTAGATATAAACATTTCTCTGTGATTTAGATGCTTCTTAACTTTAGGCCTTCAATGAAGGCTTTGCTGGCCCTGACGGTACGTCACTGCGCTCTAAATACCTACATGGGTCTGGTCCAGTGAGGGAGGGGCAACAAATGTCTTGTTTACTTACTGGAATGAGGCCAAATGTACGGAAAGATCATCACTAAATTGAGGAAAACTTGAAACATTTTCATTGTTTGAAAACAAGTGGAAAGTATGAAACCTGAGATCTGATTGGTTACATGAAGCTCAAATAAAAACAGAATTTCTACTCCTGGTTGATGAAATAAAACTTTGCCTCTGCTAATTCTATTAATTACTAAAACACTTCATTATCCTGCTCACATCATGGTAACATATAAAGAAAAAAAATGTAAAATGTATTTTAGTTCTTTACTGTTTTTTTTGTTTAATTGTAAATCATTATTTGATACACAGTGTGATGCATCGTCATGGTAACCTGCCTCTGGCTCTGCTGCAACCGGTTTATGAGGACCAACCAGCGGATGATAAATGCTAAACGCTGCGTTATAGGATTCAGAGGAAAAGTTCACCTGTTACTGTTTTTGTCCAGATGATGAAGGTAAAGTTGTTTTCAAGGAGACAAAATCCACAAGTGGATTAATAATAAAGAACATTCAGTCTAAGTGACCAGAACTTCTTTCTAAAAATAATGTTTCATAATTTCATTTTTTATTAATCAAATCTGTTATTTTGTTTTTTAGAATACATTTGTGGTTTTGATTAAATCTTTCTGGTCATGGAGAGAAAAACATTTCACTGCCTGAAAACATGTTGCTTTCCATCCGATTTTAAAAATGGATTTATTCTGGAGGATGAAGAAGCTGCACAAAGCATCCTATGGAAATGTGTTTTAATAGTTGTTACAAACATCCCCGCTGCAGTTTGGAGCCACTTCAGTCCCTGCAGCGCTTGTGTAGGTGTGAGTCTGTACGTTATGAAGAGGGATGAACTCTGCAGCAGCTCAGACGCAATGCGGGCCGGCCCTCCAGTGTCAGAACCCTCCCCGTAGGACCTCCAAATACATCAGCGCCAACCCAAAAGAACCTGGAGAGGTTCTGCCTCTACAGTGACAGACCCACTCCAATGACAATCGAGGTTTTAGAATTGTTATCATCATGGAGGTCATTAATGAGACAAATTCATCTTAAAACTAAGAATCTATCTGTTCAAATCCTGAATCAGGAGCAGATGAAAATAAATTTTAAAAAATATTATATTTGTTAGGTAGAAAATACACTGGGCAGGGCCACAAGCTCGATGCTCCGCCCCTTTCGGATGCATCATTTGGAGACAAATAGATCCATGAACGTCATTGTTTTCCTCGTCTGGGCTGGAATCTGGATCTAAACTATGTGGCTGGATAGATCTGATATTGTTTCACCGCTAATCTTATCTTAGCTGTGAGGGCTGTAAGCTAGTGGGAAAACATAAACAAAGGGATAATGGGATATCAGTGCAAGCTCACAGTCCCGCCCACATCTCAGACGTGAATTTCCGATTAACTTTTGCTGCTCTGCAGAAAATATGTCAATATACATTTCTAAATATTGTTGGTTTGGGTAAAGTAAAGTAAAGTTTTGGTGAAATAGTCGCTATAATTATTAAATTAGTCTATGAAAGTGAAACTCTTGTGAAAATCTACACTCCCTGATTATCATAAGTTCTCTTTTATCAGTCAAATAAATCTCAACATAAATTAGATTTATGTTGAAAACACAAAAACCGACAAGACAAAAAAAAAGAAAATCAGAATTATTTTCTGTACAAAGATGAAAGAAATTCAGATGTTTTAATTCCTATGCAAGAAAATCCAATTGTGAATCCCCAAGAAATGCAAAGAAAATGCTTTTATTTTGAAACAAGGAGCACGGCAATCAACGAACAACTCAACAAACCCACAGAGATTTTACAAAACCCAGACCGAAAAATCCAAACTAATCAAAGTAGAAGACGTAAGCAGAACCCAAAACATACAAACCCACGACCCCGACAAATTATGGCTACCAAACCACAACAAACACTCAACCACAACGGACAAACAAAAGGAACAAGAAAAACAATGACACAAACCACAGCTGATTTTTGGATGACGACGCATAACTGCACATGTTGATACTTTAGACGCAGAAAATCATCAGAAACGTCTGGGGTCAAACTGAGGACGCGTTGGAGAAAAGTAATAGAATACTATTTAAATCAAATGTATGGGAATCAACATGCTCGATGTCTCATCGTGATCTTAGATCCACGTGTTCTCAGACTGCTGGGGAAACGAACAAACCCGGTTGTACCAATTATTCCAACAAATGTTTCCTTTTCTGCTCCACGTGTGCTTGTGATCAATTCTCAGCCGACCAGAAAATCTTTTAGGGTGGTGTTTAGTCAAGGCTACGGGAGTCTTTGCAGCACATGTGGCTTAAGCAGGAATCCAATAACACCCAGTGCAATCAGGAGCTTGTCAGCTTTTATTACACTGAAGCAACCAGCGACTATGGCGGGAATCTAACCTCTTGAGCCGTTTGGTTTACAGTTAGCAACAAGAGTTACAACAGTCTGATGAGGTGAGGACGCTCGGTTGCCTTTTATTTCACTTATTTGTTCAAAAATGAAATTAGTTCCTGTTTCTTTGTGTAGATTTTTTGACATCTTCTGTAGTTCAGTGTTCTCTTATTGGTTGTGGAGGCTGCGTTCTGAAGATAACCTGTGAAAGGTGGAAATTCACAAAGCAGGAATACAGATGTTTGAAGGCAGTAACACTATTAACGACATCAGGGGTGTGAAAGTCAATCGCACAAGAAGCCAAAATCTAAAACACACAATTTGTCTTGGCCCTAACAGGCTAAACATTTATTGAACACTCTAAAAATGTAACTTTTTAACATTCTTGTGAACTAAATCTGTAGCATTACTGTTGATAATGCTACTGTGAATGAATTTTGCAGCTGAAGATTCTGAAATTGTTATAAAAAAATGCTGAAGCTAAAAGCCAGCTAAAATATTAGTTAAATGCCAAATTAGCCTTAAAAAAATACCTTGGTTAGACAGAACAGTTAGCATGTAGCTGAAGAAAAAGCTAAACTTCAAAATATCCTAAAAAACTGAAAATTAAAACTGGCTATATTAGCCAAAAACAGCTAGCGTGAAAGTATTAGCCTAACTCCAGAAAGACCTCAGAAACTGAAACAAAAAAGCCTAAATTAGCCTAAACAGCTAGCATGTAGCTGAAATATTAGCGAAACACCAAAATTAACAAAAAAAAAATGAAAAATGAAAAAGCTTAAATTAGCAAACAAAAAAGCTAGCGTGTAAATATTAGCCTAACTCCAAAACAGGAGTACCGGTACCCTAGTCCGGTACTGGACGAGTCCCAAGGACCAGTCTACGTCCCGCGCTAGTACTCTAACCCAGCAGCAGACACAGTACCGGACCCAAACCGGTTCCAGATGATGTACCGGGGTACCGGACATGAACCAGATGTGGTACCGGACGTTAACCAGTACTATTAGCCTAGCCGACATAGACTGGTCCTCGGGACGTGTCCAGTACCAGTACCAGTATCAGTACCCTAACCTGGCACCGGACGCTTTACCAGACGCAGTACTGGACCCAAACCAGTACCAGATGCTGTACCGGGCTCGAACCAGATGTGGTTCTTGACATGAACCAGTACCGGTACCCTAGCCTGGCCATGGATGTGGTACCGGACACAGACTTGTCCTCGGGACACGTCTAGTACTGGTACCCTAACCCGGCACCGTATGTGTTACCAGATGCGGTACAATGCGCGAACCAGATCTGGTACCGGACGGGAACCAGTATCGGGTTAGGGTATCTTTACTGGACACTTTCAGAGGACCAATCCACATCCGGAGAACCAGTCCGCGTCGGATACCGTATCCAGTACCGGGTCTGAGGCTTGTGGACCCTTGATTTTAAGAACAGTCAGCACGTCAAGATACGACGAGTCGGGGACACCCAAAAGGTGACTCGGAGGGTCGTAACCAAACGACTTGGAGTGAGAATGAGCTGTTTCCTCCCATGTTGTGTTCAAATGACATAATAGTGGTTAAACTGTTGAACAATTGATCATTTAAACAAATTCCTGCACAGAATTAGAGGCTTGGATGTGAAGTTTCACCTAAAGTTGCTCGTCTTGAACAGAAGAAAACAGGAAACTGGACCAATCTACTCAGTAAATATTTCTTTCTTACCAAAACTGCTGCTTGGTCAGATTCAGATGTGAATAAAATCAAATATGAACTAGAAATCAGCCGCACAATAAAAGTCATTTTCATGTCTTTTCCGTAAAACCCAAATTCATTCTAGACCGTCTATGAAAATAATTCAGTTAGGAATTAGACTTCCATAAAAACGAATGTGACAAAGCGAAGTCAGAGTATTAAAGTATTTGGTTGGAGTCAGTATTGTAAACTGCAAATACCAGAACTGATTTCTCGGAGTCTCACAAGTCAGATTTCCTGATTTTCTCCAGCGCTCGCATCCTCCCCCTAGAGGGATCATCATCCCACCATATTAAAAGTGGAATTGTATCCGCTTCCATTGTAATTACAAACCCACCAGGATCAGAGCTTCTTGATCTCTGCTGGATCTTTATTTGTTTTTCTCCTCCATGTATTTACTTACCTCTCCCAGCCGAGAGGACAGACGCACGCTGAGCTATCACTTCTGTTTTTCTTCTCTTTCTGTCAGGCATTCTTTGCATGCATTACGGCTGAAATTTCAATAACGGTTAGGGAGGCAATAAAAACAATGCAATAAAGAGAGGAGGAATTTAAAAGAAGGAGTTTGTAGAGTGAGACAGTCTGAGGCTGTTGAAATCATTCTTTACTGAGCAAAACCTCGGATGTTGGGAGAAGAATAGTGAAAAAATTAAAAACTTTTGTCACTTGTGTTACCTTTAGCCAACATCATTGGTATATGTGACTCTGCAAAAGCTGTGGCTCACCAGCGTCCCACAAACACAATAACACTGAGATGGTGATTGTAGGAATTTGAACAATGTTCCTCAAGTTTACGATCTTAATCTCATTTTTACAGCACGACGACAGATTAATGCTCTCCAAATCATTCTAGTAAACTTGAAATGTGTCGATGAATATGAGACACACAAGAAATACTATAGAGAAGTTCAAGAGATCATTGAATAAACTCTTCAGCTCTAATAAGAATTGATGAGACAAAAGTTTCTATGCTGGCAGGAAATCAACAAAACAAAAGTTTCAGGCATTGTGGGTACTGGAATACGCCTTTAGCGTACGGAGTTCACATTGCTACTCAATGCTAGCGTATGTATCTACAGGTCGAAGAGCAGGGGTGACAAACTCAATCACAGAGGGGCAAAAACCAAAACACACCTGAGGTCGAACCGGATAAACATTTAGTGAAAACTCTAAAACAACATTTTTAAAACTTTGAAACTGTAAATTTTTAACATAATTATGTACTAGATATATAGCATTACCTACAATAATGCTAGTGGGAATGCTGGAAGCTGAATTTGGTAGCTGAAAACGCTGAAGCTGATAGCTGAATATGCTGAAGCTAAGAGCAAACTAAAATATTAGCAAAATGGCAAATTAGCCTAAAAAACTATAAAAAAAACTTAAGTTAGCCAAAACAGCTAAAATGTAGCTGAAAAAAATAGTAAAACTTCAAAATAGCCTGAATTAGCCAAAGCAGCTAGCATTTAGCTGAAATATGAGCTCAACTCTTAGTAAATGCCAAAATAGTCCAAAAAGCTGAAGAATGACTATTTTTAAAACTTTAAAACTGTAACTTTTTAACATAATACTGAATAATAAAAAGGCAGGAATATTATTCCAGAATAAATCAACTTAAACCTTAAATAACTTTCAATATTTTACTCTCCATAAAAATATATTTTTTCAAAATTATACAAGTTAGAAATGAGCTCAAGATAACATCGGGTCATTAACAACAATAAAATAAAATGATCTGGAGGGCCGGATAGGATTACTCGGAGGGCCGGATCCGGCCCCCGGGCCGTGACTTTGACTCATTTGTGGTAGAGGCTTGGTGTGGAGCTAGCTTGGCTAGCTACTTGTAAAGTTTGTAGATTTTCAATGTTGTTAGCGTACCAAACTCTTAAAAGTGGCTTTCCCCTGTTACTCGCACTATTTTTTACTAGAATATTGTGATAATGTAATATGTGAATCGTTGGCTCAACCTGACAACAACAATATTAGATAGAATATAAAACATATTAGGAATGTGGGCGTGGTTACCAAAAAAACCTCAGTTGCCAAGGAAATCAAAAATGTACTTTTACCGATTCTTCTAAAAATGACGCGACCTGTTCGTTACCCCCAGACAACCAAAAAGTAAAATGGTTGCTGTGGAGAGAAAACCAACAAAAAGACGCCATTTTGAAAAAAGTATTTCTTTTAATGAATTACAGCTCGGTTATGGTGGCAGGGGCAGAAGGGTGAGGGGGAGGGGCGTGTAGCAGCAGCTCGGCCAGTGAGGGCGGGTCAAAAGCATAGACGGTACATAGAGAGAACTGGACTGCTCATCCCCTCCCCCCTTGCGTTGCAAACAGGAAGTACCCGCTGGTCCCAGAAAGAAAAAAATCCCACAGACTCCTATTTAAAAATAACAGCTATTACTCAGTTATTCGGTTCGTCAGAATAACTGTTCTTGCTCGGATACTTCTGATTAACATGTTCCTTCTAAACCTCTGTCGCATATCCTGTAGTACTCAGACACATATCCTGTAGTACTCAGACACATATCCTGCAGTACTCAGACACACATCCTGCAGTACTCAGACACATATCCTGTAGTACTCAGACACATATCCTGCAGTACTCAGACACATATCCCGTAGTACTCAGACACATATCATGTATTACTCTGTCACATATCCTGTAGTACTCAGTCACATATCCTGCAGTACTCAGACACATATCCTGTAGTACTCAGACACATAGCCTGTATTACTCTGTTAAATATTCCTGTAGTACTGCGTCAAATATCCTGTAGTACTCAGTCACATATCTTGTGGTTCTCAGTCACATATCCAGTAGTACTATGTCAAATATCACTGAAGTACTCTGTTAAATATCTTGTTGTACTCTGTCACTTATCTTGTGATTCTCAGTCACATATCCTGTAGTACTCAGTTAAATTTCCTGTAATATTCAGGTACATATACATATAATGCTACTTGTGGCTTTATTATTCAAATTAGAAGGAGGTGTAATGATGTTGATTTGGAACTTTAATCTCGTCTGTTTATGTTAAAGTTTAGAGAAATTCTTTCACGAGTTTTCTGTAATATCAGTAAATGGTATTTTACTATAGTTTTGTTCCATCCCCAGTAAAGAGCTTCACAGTCCCACTCAGCCGTGCACACAATGGGTCAGTTTGTTTCCAGCTCAGAAACTGTGACAGAAATACAGTGATAATCTTTTCTTCACTTCCTGTGTGAAACTTCACATCCTGAAGCCAGATAACACGCAGGTAGGTGGGCGTGGCTACATACACCTTTGAGTCCTGAGACAGTGTTAGCGCAATACAAAAAGAAAAAATGCCAGCAGGTAGAGAGGAAAGTGAAAATAAGTGGTAGAAGTTCTACTCACAGTTGTGTGTCCTGTGCAGTAGTTGTAGCCTGTTTGTGTACACACAGGGTGTTGTGGGTACTGGGACATACAGTGCTGCAGACCCGTCCGAGTGACAGCGTGGCCGCTCCGACCTGCGCCGAAGCTCGGGCCTGCCGCCTTACCGCTGTGGTAACCTCTCACTGCCGCACTGGGCTGGAGGACAAAAAAAGACAACACACATGTAGAAGTGTAGAGCAGTGATGAATTTTGGCATCAGGATGTTTCATAACCGCGAACATGCCCAACTCTGCACTGGGCGAGCAGCGACAGCTAACTGCCCGCTCACTGACCTGTAAAGAAAAAAAAAGCTGTTCTGTTGATCTGAATCTCCACGCCAGACTGACGAGATTGCTCTCACACTTTCCTTTCACGCTAACCCCCTCCTTTTCTCTGTGAGAGCACCAGATGTTGTGAAACCCCCGCCTGTCACGCTCGAGATGTGTTCCTGCTGAAAACGCTCCGATCGGGTTGATAAGATGCTCGGATTACAGCTGGCAGTGGGCTTCCCAGCCTGCCATTATGTATAGGGTATCAACAGGGTCCAGGAAGCGCGGCGCTGGAGCTGCTGACAGGCCGCCGTGCACCGCACACACGGCGGTCACGGCCGCTGGAGCGCGGAGAAAATACCGGATCCACACGTGACCGTCCGTGGAAGTTTCACGTTTGGGTCTCGACCTCTGGTTCCACACGGCAGCTTCTGTTTTGATTATACCTTCGGTTCCTCGGCATCTGGAACATCTCAGGTTACACGAGTCCTAAGGAGAAATCTGGGACTAAGCTAATACTTTTTTAGATGTATGTCAAAATGATGTATCGACTAGTACTATGAAAACTGGTTAGTTATTTGAGGTCACGCTAAAGAAACAAGTACTATAATTTCAGCATTAGTAAAGTCATCATTTATTTGCACATCCTGTTGTACTGTCAATTACCCTGTAGTACTATGTATTTTGTGGTAGTAGGTCATATATTTTGTAGTACACTGTCACACATCTGTAGTACCCAGTCAAATACTTTACTGTAGTTCTTCGTTGCATATTGCATATTCAAATATCCTGTAAAACTTTGTTGCATGTCCTGTAGTACTATATAAAATATTTTGTAGTAATTGGTTTCATATTTTGTAGTACAGTGTCACATCTACTGTAGTACTCAGCAACATGTCCACTATATACTGTGGTACTCTGTCATATACCCTGTCGTCAGCCACACGTTCTGTAGTACTTGGTAAAATATCCCATAGAACTCTGGCACATATCCCATAGTACTATGTCAAATATTTTGAAGTACTTAATCACATATTTTGTGGTACTTGGTCAGATGTCCGCTAATCATCAGCAATATGTTCAGTAGTACTTGATCACACATCCTATAGTACTCTGTCACATATCTTGTAGTACTATGTCAAATATTAATACTTTGTAATACTTGGTCACATGTTTTATAGTACTCTGTCACATGTCAGCTAGTCATCAGCAATATGTTCTATAGTACTTGGTCACACATCCTGTAGTACTCTGTCACATATTCTATAGTACTCAGTCACATATCCCGGGGTACTCGGTGACATACCCTGAAGTCAGACATATATTTTTTAGTACTTGGTAAAAAATCCTGTAGAACTCTGTTCATATCATATAGTCCTAAGTCAAACATTTAATAGTACATGGTCACATATCTTGTAGTACTCTTTCACATCTCCTGTAGTACTCAGTCAAGTGTTGGCTAGTCTTTAGCAATATGGTCTGTAGTACTCAGTCACATATCTTGTGGTACTCTGTCACGTATCCTGGAGTCAGCCATATTTTCTGTAGTACTTGGTAAAATATCCTGTAGAACTCTGTTACATATCTTTAGTACTAAGTCAAATATTTTGTAGTACTTTATTACTTTTTGGTTGCATATTGTATGGTGTTCAATTAGATATCCTGAAGAATTTTGTCACTCGTCCTATACTACTATGTCAAACATTTTGTAGTACTTTGTGGTACTCTGTCACATATATCCTGTAGTCAGCCACATGTTCTGTACTACTTTGTAAAAAAAACCCGTAGAACTCTGCTACGTATCCTGTAGTACTATGTCAAATATTGTATTATACTTGGTCATATATTTTGTAGTACTCTTTTACATCTCCTGTAGTACTCAGCCACGTGTCCGCAAGTCTCTAGCAATATGTTTTGCAGTACTTGGTCACATATCCTACAGTACTGTGTTACATAACTTGTAGTACTATGTCATATATTTTGACCTCTTTGTTGTATAACATGTGGTACTCAATTTAAATGACTTGTAGAACTTTGTCACATGTCCTATAGTACTATGTCAAATATTTTGTAGTACTTGGTCACATGTTTTGAAGTACTCTGTCATATCTCCTATAATACCCTGTCATGTGTCTGGTTGTCTTCAGCAATATATTCTGCAGTACTTGGTCAAATATCCTGTAGTACTCTGTCACATGTCTTGTAGTATTCGTTCACATATCCCATTTCACTCTGTCATATACCCTATAGTATTCCATCACATGTACTTTAGTCCTCATTCACATGTTCTGTAGTACTACTTAGTCACATATCATGTAGACAGCCAGATATTTTGTAGTACTTGGTAAAATATCTTGTAGACCTATGTCACATATCCTGTAGTACTGTCACGTGTCCAGTAGTACTCAGTCAGATATCGCATTTGATTCTGTCAAATATCCAGTAGTATTACGTCACATACCCTGTATTCCTCAGCAACATGCCTTGTAGTACTTGGTCACACATCCTATTGTATTCTGTCACATATTCTATAGTACTCAGTCACATATCCTGTAGTAAGCAGCATGTTCTGCAGTACTTGGTAAAATATCCAGTGGAACTCTGTCAAAATCCTGTAGTACTTGGTCATATATCCCATTTTACTTCGTCATATGTCCTGTAGTATTCAGTCGCATGTCCTGCAATCTTAAGCAACATGTTCTGTTGTACTTTGTCATATCATGTCCTCTGGTTCTTACTTAGATATACTATGGTACCCGGCTACATATCTTTTAGTACTCAGTGACATGTTCTGTGGTACTCAGTCACATATTCTTTCGGAATCTGCGACAAATCTTGTAGTACATAGTTACGTATACTATGGTACCTGGTAACATATCCTGTATCAGTGACATATACCGTAGTATTCAGTGATATATCCTCCAGTACTCAGTCCCATATACTGCAGCATTCTTTCACATACCTTTTAGCACTTGATCATGTCTTGTAGTAGTCTGTCACATGTGCTGTAGTATTCTATTCTATAGTACTTGGTAAAGTATTCTGTCGTACTCATTTACATATATTCTCCTATACTTTGATACATATTCAGGATTACTTTATTAATCCCACAGGGGGAAATTCTTGTGCTATATGCTGTAGTACTCTTTCACATACCCTTTAGTACTTGGTCACATGTCCTGTAGTACTTGGTCATATATTGTATTTTACCCAAAATTGTGGTAGCAAGTACTTCACAGCTTAAATCAGAAACAGTAATTTATTGTTGTTTTTACTGTTATTTTCTGCCAAAATCTTTAGAAATATGCATTTACAGTAATGTTATAATATCTGACCGTGTCTGTTAACAGGATTTACAGAAACATTTGGACTGTTTGTTCCTAGAAATTGTACTTTGACTTCATTCAATCACTCAACAGCTCATATTTTGCAGAAATCCTAATGTATTGTGTATTTATTTTGTCCTCCTTTTATGATGTGAAACGTATCCCTCACAAGAGATGTAATGAAAATAGCCACGTTTTTAAAAATCGTTTATAAAAAGATGGAGCGCAGCTGCAGATCTCCAGTGTGCACTAAAGGTTCCTCTGGGTGACCTTCACTGAGGTCAAAGACCGTCCCACACAGGTTCCAGAGAGGGGAGCAGTGATGCAACACAAACTCACAGCTGTCCTGAGGAGAACAGCTGTGATGAAGATCATGTTCTTCAGCGCCTGACAAAAAACAAAAAACAAAAATGAAAGTCCACGATCGGCACAATCCAAGCATTCTGACCGATTCAGGGTTCATGTAAAACAGGGGTGTCAAAGTCAATCGCAAAAGGGGACAAAATCCAAAACACACCTTCAGTCCCGGGCCGAACAGGATAAACATTTATTGAACACTCTAAAGCTACATTTTTAAAATTTTAAAACTGTAACTTTCTAACATAATTATGAACTAGATATATAGCATTACCTGTGATAATGCTAGTGTGAATGCTGGAAGCTAAATTTGGCCACTGAAGACACTAATGCAGATAGCTGAAATTGATAGCTAAACATGCTGAAGCTGATGGCTGAAATCCCTGAAGTTGATAGCCAGCTAAATAATTAGCTAAATGCCAAAAGAGCCTTAAAAAACAAACAAACAAACAAACAAAAAACTTAGGTTGGTCAAAACAGCTAGCATGTAGCTGAAAAATAGCTAAACTTTATAATACCCTAAAAAACAAAAAAAAGGCTAAATTAACCAAAACAGCTAGCATTTAGCTGAAATATTGGCTAAAGTCCAAAAGGGACAAAAAAAAAAAACTAAAAAGAGCCTGAATTAGCCAAAACAGCAAACGTGAGGCGGAAGTACTTGCTAAACTCCAAAACAGCCTCAAAAACAGAAAAATCCTAAATTAGCCGTAACAGTTAGCATTTAGCTGAAATATTAGCTAAACTCCAAACCAGCCTAAAAATGGAAAAATCCTAAATTAGTCAAAACAGTTAGCATTTAGCTGAAATATTAGCTAAGCTCTTGTAACTTTTTAACATAATTATGAATAATAAAAAGGCAGGAATATTATTCCAGAATAAATCAACTTAAACCTTAAATAACTTTCAATATTTTACTCTCCATAAAAATATACTTTGTCAAAATTATACAAGTTAGAAATAAGCAACAGATAACATCAGGTTATTAATAATAAAATAAAATGATCTGGAGGGCCGGATAGAATTATTCGGCCCCCGGACTTTGACACGTGGTGTAAAACATCCCTATTATTAATACATCACTATTTATAACCATCTAAATTCTATTCCTATTTGTCACATTGTAAAATATACATATATATTTAAATTTCCCGGACTAAAACAGTTTATTCCTTTAAAAATCGTGTTCAGGCAGCAGCGGTACTTCCTCACTGGAAGCAGCGTCCCACTGCTATGAAGAGCAATAGAGACGTTCACTGTGATATTCTGCCATTGTAAAACCCAGAGGGGAAAATGAGGGGGGTGGGGGGGTTGAGTATGGTACATTTAGCTGCCCGGCCACAGAAGCCACTTTAACACGAGCATTCAGCAGCTCATAGAGTTTAAGTGCTGCCTGGAGTCATGCGCCCACCTCCAGTGGCCTTATAAATGCGGATCAGTCGGCCAGAGAGGAAGCGTTTCGCTAATGCGTCCATGCAGAGATATTTTCTCCGAGACTCCGTCCTCAGGGAGCGCCACGTTTTAAACGCGTTTCTTCCACTCAAGTTGTACGAAACAAGAATCATTGTTGGAGATGTTTTTAAGGCGGTTTTTTTTAACATGGTGGGGAGGGGTGCAGCATCATGCAGGATCGGTCCCTGCACTGAGCTGTATGTCACAGACTCTCAGCAGCTTGTCACAGAGCGACGGGCTGCTCATATTTCTCTGCTTCATGAGGAGATCGGGTTGCACTTGCTAGTCTTGCTTT
>NC_050522.1:25752062-25776726 GCF_002922805.2 Oryzias melastigma
AACTGCGTCTGCATGCACGGCGGTGACGGTGTGTCCTTTTTCACTTTAATCCTTCTTCCTGACACTCCTAAAGCTCTGGATTTACATGAGATCACCAAACATCCTGAGCAGATAAAGTCCTGAGGAAACAATCGAGTGACGCAACCGAGAATAAATTCACTAAACAGAAAAAAAGATAATGCTTCACAATCAAGCTATCGTTAACAAGTCTGATCAACAGTTAAGAGGGTTTTAAATATTTTTAAAAAGAAAATCGTTGATTGAATATCAAATCAATATTTACTCGTATAGCACTTAAAACGTAACACAAAGTGCTTATATATATAGCATATTGCAGAGAAAATTTGAATTTAATGTGATTCTACAAAAGACATTTATCATATTATTCAAATTTTCAGGAATTTTGGTTAAACTAAATTTGAGTGAAAAAGAAGGTAACAAAGTTCCAGTTGGTGAAGGATTGTCTATTCTCCTGTTCTTGGGAGTAGACCTCGCCTCTGGCTCATCTTGTTCCCCAGTTCCATCTGGGTCAAGGATCGTCTGTGCTCCCGTTCATAATAGTGGATCTCGCCTCTGGCTCGTTTTGTCCTCCTCAGTTGTGACCCAGTTCCTTCTGGATAAAGGATTGTCTGTGCTACGGTTCTTGGTAGTGGACCTCGCCTCTGGCTCATCTTGTCCCCCAGTTCCATCTGGATGAAGGATCATCAATTCTCCTGTTCTTGGTAGTGGACCTCGCCTCTGGCTCGTCTTGTTCCTCCAGTTCCATCTGGATGAAGGATCATCTCTGTTCCTGTTCTTGGCAGTGGACCTCACCTCTGGCTCGTCTTGTTCCTCCAGTTCCATCTGGATGAAGGATCATCTCTGCTCCTGTTCTTGGCAGTGGACCTCACCTCTGGCTCATCCTGTCCCCCCAGCTCTCCCAGCTCCATCTGGATGAAGTCCATCTGCTACACTATTCAAACATGTAGTCGTAGAGTTTAAGCTGATTCTTCTTCTCCTGATACATCTGCTGTCCGTTCTGGGAGAGGATCCCTCCTTCATATGGACATCCCGGAGGTTCAGGTTTCCCTAAAATCAGGTTTTTTTAGGAGTTTTTCCTTACCAAGAAGGGGGGTCTGAGGGCAGGGACAACCAGTTTAGCAATCAGTAATTGTTTATATTTTATGTTTTGGACAATTGAGACTATTGTGAAGCCAGTTGAGACAACCCTATTGTTATATTGGACAATATAAATAAAATTAAACTGAAAAAAACTGATGTGTACATTTACAGATTTAATTGATTTTACAAAACATAACAGGTGAATTTTTGAAGTAGAATATAAAACAAAAGCCGACAGTGGCGGGTGGTCTTTGAACTCCAACTCACTTCATGGGCAGCGGCTACACAACCCAGACTGTGAAAAATGTATTTAAAAAGAAAAATACTTTTTTCAAAATGGCAGCTTTTCTGTTGTTTTTTTTTCTCCATAGCAACCATTTGATGTTTTGGTCACCTGGAGAGACCGAACAGATTGATGAGAGCTTCAGAAGAATCGCCGAAAGTAAACTTTTAGATTTCCTTAGCAACAGAGGTCATTTGCTAACTAGACTCATATGGACACCTTAAGACCTCAGGTCTTCAGCATCCTCCAAATTTTCAGGTGCTCAATGAACACCACATACATCTGAAAAAATCCTAACAGGAGAAGACGTTCAAATCTATTCCCCCATCAAAAAGGAAAACCAGATATGTTTCGTAGAAGAACAACCCCACAGCGTTAAGAAACCAGTGTTATTTATTAGCTAAAATGTTACTGAAGGTGGAGTAATAATTCCCCTCAGGAGTGAAGAGTGAGTGGAAGCTGCAGCTCCATTAATACGCTGAGAAGAACCAGAGCGTGGAAACTCTCCCGAGTCCATTTGTTGCTGGTTAAGTGATATCCTCCCCCCACCCCCCATGTAACACATGCATGGTTACGGATGTCCAGGGACAGACCGCAATAAATAGCAGAAATTACCTGTATCCTCCCCCCACTTGGAGCATAATGTGTTCACACATAAAAACTCCTTTAATTAACTGAGCTGGTCTTTTTTTCTCCGTTCAGAATTGGATGCTAAATAGTCATTTACCCCTAAAATAACCGACAAATTGAGCACTTTTAGAGTCTAGTTAGATGAAAAATGACAGAACTGTCTTCTGTGGCGCTAATAGGAGGAACAAAGCTTTCAGTTTGCACTTCTTTGTTGACGCTTTAGTCACATGCTTCCTAACGGGTGCTTAATTTTCTTTCTATATGTCCTCCACCGACAGAAAAATGCCTCAAGAACATGTTAAAAACACCATTTTCATCGGAGTGGGTCTTTCAGTTCCGTTAAGGCTCGAGTTCACTGTGAGGGACATCATGAAAATGGAACGTACCATTGTCGTGTAAAGTGTAGGTAAGGATAATGAAAGTATGATGTACAGGGGATGCTGATGTGTGGCGTCCTTATGCCACAGTCTAGTCATTAGTATGTGTGAGTGTGAGTTTTTGTTGTCAAAATTCAAAACAAGAACAACATATTTCAATTTCAACTCAAGGAGTCGATCCATGGGACTATCAATTAAAGAAACCAAATTACAAATTACCTTCATAAAACGTGTTAATGCAACAGAACTGCTCCAAAAATACAATAAATGCTCATTGTTGTGTAAATCCAGTCTCAACCAAATCTCGTGGGTCACGACCAAATCTTGTGGATCACGCCCAAATCTCGTTTGTCACGACCAAATCCCGTGGGTCACGACCAAATCTTGTGGGTCACGTCCAAATCTTGTGGATCACGCCCAAATCTCGTTTGTCACAACCAAATCTCGTGGGTCACGACCAAATCCCGTGGGTCACGACCAAATCTCGTGGCTCCATTTTGAACAGTCAGGCTAAACAAGGAGCACGCACGTATCCCGTGAACAGCACTAAACTCACTCAACGCATAAAAATTAAAAAATCACAGTGACAATTGAAAAAGTGTAAAAAGCAAACATAGAACACAAAAATGAAACAAACAGAACAGAAACTTACAGAAAATGCTAGAAAAAGGAAAGAGTGAGAAACCAGAAAAGGTCAGAACTACGGGACATCGCTGATTGGACGATGATGTTCAGCATCGTATTCTAATAAACATCATTCAGGTAAAATGATGGACAAACGTCATCATCCAATCAGAAACGTCTCTTCTCCGGTTTCTCACTGTGTTTCGTTTTTCTAATATTCTACTTTGTTTAAACTACATTTGCTTTGAGCATTTTCACCGTAAGAGCAGCTGGGACTCTAAGGGTGTTGAAGAAAAGAACGGCGTTTCTCCGTCATCCAGTCGGTTTTTTCTCAGTGAACACTGTGCGACCTCAGCGCTGTGATGAAATGTCGCCTCTAAGGGATAATATCTCCACATTGGAGCATTCCTATCTGTCCGCAGAATATCTGCAACATAAAACCTCATGACGCAACGGAGCGAAGCAGAAATGCTGCGGTCGTCTGTGGAGGCAGAAACTTTCACATCGACTTTCCTGCAGGATGAAACAAACATCTGCCGTCCAAACAGATTTTGTTATCCATCCGTTATTATTGCCAGGAAGTAATCTAATTTCATCTTAAGATGCATGTTTCATCCCCAGTGTGTAGAACTACATTAAGACAAATCATCTTTCTCCAACGTGGGTTTTTTTCTGCCTTTTCTGAGCATTAAATAACAGTGTGCTGTTATTATCTGATCATCCAGGAAGCCTTGAGCCCCGCAGCTATAAATGAGCCACAAACCGTGATTTCCCAGAACACAGATCCAAATCAAAATGTCACGGTTCTGTGTTGGCCTAGCGGAGCTGCATATTAGCTCAAACTTTGAAACGGAACGAATCGTCTTCCAACACAGCCCATCAAAATAAGCAGCCTAATAGGTAGAAAACATGACGACCTAATAAGGGATTTCACATCTGGATGTGGTGGTCAAGCTGGTACCAAACGCTGGGAGATGTTGGTCTGGCAGCATCTCATGAGGGGACCGACTCCCTGAATTATTCAAGTCAGTCTCGTGTGCATCAGGACTGCTGCTCCGAGTGGTGCGATTAATAAATATTAATGCGTTAATCATAATTTGTTAATGTGTTAATGCATTAACACGCATAATTAATCTAAAATTTTTCTGGATTTAAGAGAAATATGATGAAAGGAGAGAACAGAACCTATCTGGATTTTCTAAAAAGGAAACTTTGAGTACAAAAATAATGAATGAAAAAAATACAAAATACAATTTCCACAAACACAACTTCAAATGAAAACAGCTTGAAACTAACAATGCACACAAATCTTTAAAAGTTACGCAAAAATCAGTAGTTACGCACAAATGCACAAATCTGATGTGAAATTCTTCAAAACTCCAAGATACTTCAGGTTAAACTTAACACATAATGAAAGGGACCAGACTATTTCCTGGTGAAGAAAGGGACCCGACTACTTCCTGGTGACAAAAAGGGAGAAGACTATTTCCTGGTGGAAAACGGGATCAGACTACTTCCTGGTGGAAAAAGGGAGCAGACTACTTCCTGGTGGGAAAAGGGAGCAGACTACTTCCTGGTGGAAAGAGGGAGCAGACTACTTCCTGGTGGAAAGAGGGAGGAGACTATTTCCTGGTGGAAAATGGGATCAGACTACTCCCTGGTGGAAAACGGGATCAGACTACTTCCTGGTTGAAAAGGGAGCAGACTATTTCCCGGTGGAGTAAGGGAGCAGACCATTTTCTTTTGGAGAAAGGGATCAGACTACTTCCTGGTGGAAAAAGGGAGCAGACTATTTCCCTGTGGAGAAAGGGAGCAGACTATTTCCTAATGGAGAACAGTGACTGACTATTTCCTGATGGAGTAAAGGAACAGTAGCCCCTCTTCTACACCATTTAAAACATATATTTGTAAAGTTACATAAGTTAATTCTTTAACAGTCTTGGTAAATCTCCTGTCCGTCCTGGGATAGGATCTCTTCCTCATGTGGGCATCCCTGAGGTTTCTTCTTTTTTCCTGAATCAGGTTTCTTAGGAGTTTTTCCTTACTGGGAATGAGGGTCTAAGTACAGGGATAACCAATTTTATTGATTCTGTTTAGTTTAGCAATTATCTATTGTTTATATTTTATGACCAACCTTCTGCTTCTGTAAAAATTAATTAAACGAAGCCCAATGAGGCGATTGATTTGTGATACTGATCTACATGAATAAAACTGAATTGAATTGATGGAGAAAGGGAGCAGACTATTTCCTGGTGGAAAAGGGAGCAGACTACTTCCTGATGCTGGTTTATCAATAAAAACGAGAATGTCAAACCTACTATTTCTGCTGGTTGGAGGACTGGTCCTCCCTTTCATGCCTCAGTCAAACAAAACCTCGGTTCTGATCCGATTTGGCCGCTGCTTCTGTTCACTTTAGTGGTTGAGAGGAGCTCGGGGGTCTCTGGCTGTAGAAAGACTCCTGGGGGGGCGTGGGTGAGTCTTTCGCTTACCGGGTACAATGTATGGACTGGCGATCTTTCCAAAGCTCTGACTTAAATGTCGACGTGTTTCTGCCTTCGTGTTTATTGACTGTAGGGCTCCTGGAGTGACTCTTTGTGACTAGTCCATAGACGGGCGCTCAGTGCTTTTTAGATCAAATATAATTTATCCTAATTTTGATGGAAAGTTAGGTCAAACAAAAACCTGCAGTGATCTAGAAATACATAAATAGAGTCCCTGATAGGTGGTGAAGTTCTGCCGTCAGACTGACTACAGCTGTTTACATCGCCGGCTTTTGAGCTGCATCCAAATGAATCACACCTCCAGAAAAAAACCTTTCCAGTCCTCGTCTTATTCATGCCTTTCATCCACCCACCTCTGCAGCTCCGGCACTTTGTCTGAGGTATGAGTGTCCGCCGCTCGCTCGGCGAGAGTGATGGATCCCTCTGATCGCCTCCAGCTCTACATTTTGAGAACTATATGGGTCTGTGTAATATAAAGCAGCATCTATACCACACTAAACAATTACACAACATGAGCAACAGTAATATTATGGAAAAACTGTTATGAAAAGGTTTACAAAAATTGACCTTTTTTCAAAAAAAGCTGCATAATCAGGTAAATAGTTTTGATCAAAATGTTATATATTCTGCTGTTGTACATTATGCATTCATGCAGATCTTACACTGTTGCAGCCTCATAAAGCAGTAACAGCTACGAGGTACAGGTGTGCGATAAAGACGAGCAGCGGCTTCAATGTTCCACAATAGAGCCGTTCACAGCAGAAGGAGGTGCAGACGTGGGATTCACAAACTGTGTGAATCTTTAAGGCTAATGTAGTAAACATTACACCTGGTTTCAGCACCTGAAACCGTCCGTTTGGACCCACTCCAATGAAAACGGTGTTTCTAACAAGTAACTGTAGCATTCTTCTGATGATATTAAGAAAATTAAGCATAAAATTGCTTTTCTGAGTGTTTCTTTATACTAACCGTGATTCAAGAGCACATTAAAAAATTCTGCTTGATAAAAGATGTAGTAAATATAGGGGGCGGGGCCACAAGCTCCCTGCTCCGCCCCATTCTTGAACGTCTTAATTTTCCTCGTCTGAGCTGGAATCTGGATCAGAACTCCACAGCTGGATAGAAACGATATCGCTCACCATCATTTTTTCTATGCTAATGTTAGCTTGGGCTTGTGAGGTGCTATAAGGTAGCAGGAGAGAGTGTAAACAAAAGGATGCTGGGAAATCAACACAGATGACTCCCAAACAGACCCATCCACAACCCAGGAATGAAGTTCTAATGAGATCCTGTAGAAACTATGTCTTAAAAAGGAAAAAGGGGGTTTTTATTTTGGCTAAAAACTACGGCGGCCGACACGTCTTACATAAATGCAAAAGACACAAAATGAAGCCGAAGCCCTCCAACAGAAGCCACAACACGATGACAAAAGCAGAAACAAAACAACAAAGTAAAAACAAAACAACAAAAGCAGAAACAGAACAACAAAAGCCATAGTACAACAACAAAAGTAGAAAAAAAATGAAAAAAGCCAAACACGACGACAAAAGCTGAAGCAAAATGACAAAAGCCACAGCACGACGGTGAAACCAGAAAGAAAACAACAAAAGCCGAAGCACGACAACAAAAGTCGAAGCACGACGACAAAGTCGAAGCAAGACGACAAATTTGAAGCACGACGACAAAAGCTGAAGCACGACGACAAAAGCCGAAGCGAATCGACAAAATTTGAAACAAGATTACAAAAGCTGAAGCAAGATTACAAAAGCTGAAGCAAGATGACAAAAGCCGAAGCACAACGGCAAAAGCCAAAGCATGATGACAAAAGCTGAAACAAAACAACAAAGTAAAAACAAAACAACAAAAGCAGAAATTAATTAATCATCAAAAGCAGAAAGAAAACAACAAAAGCCGAAGCACTTCGACAAAAGCAGTTTCACGACGACAAAACTCATATCACGGTTTTCAGCTTTTGTCATCCTGCTTCGGTTTTTGTTGTCATGCTTCGGTTTGTGTCATTGTGTTGTGTCTTTTCCATTTATGTGAGCCACGTCGGCCGCCATAAAAAACGGCATAATCACAATAAAAACTTCACCGGGAACGAGTTCATACCATAAAAAATGTAGTTTTAGTGGAACTTGAAGCCTAAATCTGACATCCACTAAAACTGTTCAGTGAACTCAAAAGGTAAAAGTAAACGTGTATGGATCAAATCTGAAAACATGGTGTAAAGGACATCTGTCTTTTCCTCTTTAAAGGATTCAGGCTGCTAAACTGAACTGTATATAAAAATACACAAACGTCTCTATGTACCATAACTTTTTCCTTCATTTCTTAGGCCCCTATAGTGACTGGAAATGAAGAATTAAGACAATGAAAACAAGGCAAGCTGCAGTCCTGCAGTCATCCAATAACAACACTTTTTGATAAAGGTCCATTTTCTCTGCAGTCTCCACATGATACTGTCATTTTTCTTCTTTTTTTCTTTAAATTCAATAAAATTCTCTCTTTGTTCAAATGAAAACTGCAAAGTTGCAGCGGAGAGCAGAGTTTCTCATATGAAGCAGCAGTTTGCAATATGAGTGAGTTAGATTCTGAGGATGTACTGCTGTGAGAGGACACTAGAAACACAGATCACTGACAAAAACAGCTTTCATTTGGATTTTTACCACAAAAAAGACGGTATTAGCTGAAAACATGCAGGGTCCCAAATGAGTTAATATAAAATAATTGCTCTTTTCTTTCAAGTTTTCATAATTTTAGTGATTTTTTTACTTTTTGATCAGTTTTTTTGCACCCTCAGTAACAGGTGACCTCACCGGAAGCACAGCGACTCAAACACACAAAAGTGAAGCTGAAGGGAGCTGCAGCGAAGAACATAATCATCCTGCCACTCTGCACCCCGGTGGAGCATAACGGGGACACATGTCGAGTCATGACCACATTCCTGCTCCTTTCTAGACCGCTGACACCAGGACATGTCAGAACCGTGGTTCTTGACACCCTCCCAGAACCAGAATGCCACCGTTTGAAAAGGACGTCGCCCGCTTTCAAATCAATTCAGATCTTTTCTTCTACCTGGAGGTTTGATTGTCAGAACGTTTTATCAGAAATGACACTTTAATCTGTACGTATTCAGTAATGAAGTTAATTTAGAGTAAACATACCTGCCCCGCAGGTGTTGAACACAAAGGGAATACTTTCCAGTTAGTGAGATTTCCTCAAAGAAGTTTGTCCTGCTTATCGCCACAGAAACATGAAGAAGTAACACTTTCAATCAGCAAAAGCAGATGTGGGAACTTCTTAACTGCATCAATACTCCCTAAAGAACTTTTAGAAATCCTGAATTTATCATCTTTGCATAAAAATATGCATTAGTGTTCTATTACATTCAACTGAGCGGTCCAGATCAAAACGGTATTTTGAGCGTTTCCACTATAAAATGGACCACATAGGCCGGACCCGTTTCTACCATTGGTTGAAGGTCCAATAACAATGGAATAGACCAGTTTGGGCGGAGCTTCTGTCATCGCATGATGAAATCGGAAAGATTTTACAAGTGTTCAACCAGCAAATCAAGATCCAAGCCCAAAGTTTTGTCCTCTTTAAGTTTCCCGCAATTAACTGTTTGCATCGAGTATTCCGCTGTAACTCATGGGGGGTTGGAGTCGTCTGCTTTTAGAAATCCAAAGAGGAAACCGGACGTTATTCTAATTATAGGCATGAATTTTCCACAATAACAAGCACCGGCATCGTCTAAAAACTGAGAACTCTGCGGTTCTCAGCACAAGTCCCGCCCACCGACGCCGCGGTGAACGAGTGGACAGACACGCCCCCACCTGTGCAGATTCCAGTCGAGCAAATCTGAAATCAAAATTCTCCCAAAAGAATTGTTTTATTATTTTTCACAAACACAATAAAGAAAATGTACGAGAAAAAAAAGAAAAAGCTGAATAAAAAACAGAATTCCAGGAAAAATGTCAAACAGACAGAAGTGAGAAATTCTTATTCTGTGCTGCCTGGTGTGACTTTAGTCTGAAGGTTTTCTTTGTATTTCATTCAAAAACATCTTTACTTGTTTGTTAAAAACAATATTCTACTTTTTTTTTAAATTACCCCTTAAAACTGTAATGTATTGTTGCAAAAACAGTTTGTTTAATATTTTTTGGGGATTTCCACAGGAAAATAAATCACATTTTTCCAGATGGAATTTTAAGTTTTTGCATAATTTTATATCTAGCGTGTGAATATAACATGAAAAATGACTAAATAAAGGTAGAGTCACACAGGAGAGGTTCTACTGATTATAATGATACCAAAGAAGCAGCAGGTAGTTTTTTAAATTCAAAAGTAGACAGAAACTGAGTTTAGAGCCTTAAAGGGTTAAAAATAAATGTTTTAAATGAACAATTTGGAGTTTAGCTAATATTTCCGCTACATGCTAGCTGTTTTGACCAATTTAGCTTTTTTTAGACTATTTTAAAGTTGAGCTAGTTTTGTCTGTTGCCTGCTAGCTGTTTTGACCAACCTAAGTTTTTTTTGTTTGTTTGTTTTTTTTGGGCTAATTTGGCATTTAGCTAATATTTTAGCTGGCTATTAGCTTCAGCATCTTCAGCTAACAGCACTAGCATCTTCAGTGGCCAAATTCAGCTTACAGCATTCACACTAGCATCATCGTTGGTAATGCTTTAAATCTAGTTCATAATAATTTTTAAAAGTTATGATTTTAAAGTTTTGTGGACCATTTTGGCATTTAGAGAAATTGTTTAAATTATTTTGGAGTTTAGCTAATATTTTGCTATTTAAAAAATAGCTACATGCTAGCTTTTTTTTTGCTAATTCTGGCTTTTAACCTTTTTGTGTGTGTGTATTTTCCAGTTTAGTAAATATTCCAGTTAAATGCTACCTGTTTTGGCTAATTTAGTCTTTTTTTTCCAGGCGATTTTAAAGTTTTGCTATTTTTCAGATATGACCAACCTAAGCTTTTTTTTTTTTTTAGTCGTCTATCAGCTTAAGCGTTTTCAGCTTTCAATTTCAACATCTTCAGCGGCCAAATTCAGCTTACAGGATTCAAACTAGCATTATTGCACGTAATGCTATATATCTAGTCCATAATTATGTTAAAAACTTAAGGTTTTAAAGTTTTAAAAATGTAGTTTTGGAGTGTTCAATAAATGTTTATCCTGTCCTGATCCTAAGGTGTGTTTTGGATTTTGGCCTCTTGTGCGAGTGGAAGATTTTCCAACTCAACACACATCCTTGAACTGACTACGTCCTGGACAGCTGCAGCTCCTTCCTCTGTTTTATAACTGTACAGATTACAGGATCAAACCTCCAGACTGAATGTGACGCTCTCAGAGCAGCTGACTTTCATACGTTTGCGGTGCCATTTCCATCCCATGCTATCGCTTCAATCGCGGCGCTACGCTCGTCAGATCACCATCACCCCTTCCTGTCTGTGAGGCATACAAATCAGCGGGATTTCTCCTGACAGCTCGGGCGTGGAAACTAAGTCACAGGCTAAAAGAGGTGACAAGATGGAAAACAGGAGGACCCTGAAGAGAAATCTAAAAATAGGAGAAAACATTGGTAATGGCATCTGACACGGACACAATCAGCATATGTATGAATGGTAATACTGGACGGAGGGCTTTCCCGCCAAATTCACAGGTCGACTTCCTTTAAGGGAAATGACTCTATAATAGTGTATATTACTATATATAATTTGAATATAATACAAATTTGTGGCTACAGTCGTCTTTTCCTGTTTTTGTCTGTTTATAGTTATTGATTTCCCAAATAAAAGGTTTTATGTTGTTAAAATTAAACATTTTGAAGAAAAATAAAATAAAATTGAGTCTAAGGCTGTTTGAATTCACTTCCTACTCACTAAAAGAATATTTATTGCCCTGGATTTAAGCGAAATTTGTCGTTTTTGATTTTCCAAAGTAAAAATCGAATAATTGAGATCAATTTATGAAGGATATTTATGAACTGATAATGAAAACCTGGATACTTTACAGAAATATAATATCATATATATTGTTCAAATGCAATGCATTGTGGTCTGTATTTGCCAGTCTGGTGAGCATCGATGCGCATTGGTTTTTTGCTAAGACTCCTGGGAAATTTCTAGTGCTCTTTATATTGGAAAATTCTGGGGGTAAAAATGTTGAGCGCACTATAAAGTGCACTAAGTAGTGAGAAATAAAGGAATTTGGACACAAGTTTAGTCTAGAAACAGAGGTGGTCCGACTGCAGACTGTAACTATTCAATCTGCCCCCAAACTGGAATAAATTATATTTATAATCCTTGTCTTGTTTTCCCTGTAATTCTGGTGTCTCCACATAGGTGGCGCACTATAAATACTTTTGTTTAAGTGCATAAAGTTATTTTGCATTCATGTGCAATTGGAAGATTTGTTGTTTTTTCCAACATTCATGTGTATTTTCTGAGTCGGATGCTCATTTTTGATGATTCCAACGCCCCATGAACGCAGCATGTCTCTATTTTTTATTCTTGAAGGACATCAAACAATTTTCAAATAAAGATATTACAGAAATAAAAATGTTCTGTTTTATATATATATGTATATTAGTTTTCAATCAAAATGAAACCATATATTTTCCAGATTCTGTGTTATTTCTTTCTTTTAAGGGTGGAATTACCAAAACACGCCGTGTATTTCATCAAATTACGTCAAATTTTAGAACCCTCTATGGCCCATGAATTGAAAAAGTTTTCCCACCCCTGATCTAGTGCAACATGTCATTAAAGTACATAAATGCTTTCATCCCGGTGAAATAAACATGCTTTTAGCATCTTCTTGTAGCATTTTTCTCATAATATTGGATATATATTGAAGATAAAACAGTATTTCTGAGTATTTCTTTATTCCAATCGTGATGGATCAGTAGCAGATGAAAACCGGCGGTTTGAAAAATCTCTGCTTTATGATCCTGTAACTGGGATGGGCGGGGCCAAAGTCTCCCTGCTCTACTGCGATATTGATGCATCCACTTACAGACAAATAGATCCGTGAACGTCTTCCTCACCCGAGCTGGAACCTGGATCTAAACCGTGAGATAGCACCGACATCGCTCGCCGTTTATCTTTGCTACGCTAACGTTAGCTCACGTTTGTGAGGGGCTATTAGCTAGCAGGAGAGAATACAAACAAGGGGTTGATGGGAAAATTAGGCGATGCTAACTTCTGTGGAAATTTTTCCTGCCGCTCTGCAGA
This sequence comes from Oryzias melastigma, assembly GCF_002922805.2. Taxonomy (NCBI): domain Eukaryota; kingdom Metazoa; phylum Chordata; class Actinopteri; order Beloniformes; family Adrianichthyidae; genus Oryzias; species Oryzias melastigma. The sequence goes on from NC_050522.1 coordinate 25,764,822, forward strand.
AACTATGTTTTCAAAAACAACAGATTCATCATAATTTTAATACAACTGGAATTTCTTTGAAAAAATATATTCAGAGTAAGACGCTACTTCTTTAGGGAAATCAGAAATACTGTTTAAGTATTTTAAGTATTATACTAAATACTCCACATGGGCTTTAATCTGAAAAATATGTAGACTTCACATCAAAAACTCCTATTTTGGTAAATTTTGCAACAGTGGAGGATCTGCACAAATGAACCAAATAAAAATGGAATCTCAACATTAATGTGTTAAACACATTAATGTGATTTTTCTTAACTATTATGGTATGTAACAGTGAAACCTGACTGGAGGTTTGGCAGCGTGACGTTCCTCCTGAAGGTCTACGAGATCAGGCCAGGTTAAGTCTGCTTTGGCCACATGGGTAAATTAAACATTCATCTAATCTACACTCATTAAAAGCAGGAATCAGTGACCTCGACTATAAAAAGAAAGGACCTGAACAATAATGACAGCGTCATAAATTTCCTGAATTATTAAAGACATCAGTTAGGAAAGGTTTGGGTCAAGGAAAAGGACAAAGAAAAGCGCAGCGGATCATTTATCTCCAACAAATGAGGACAACTTTGTGTGTTTTACTCTTAAATCTTCAGAAGCTGGGTGGAATCCGTAGACATACAGCAGGTAGAGTGGGAGTTGAACTGTAGGACAGACACACCAGAAGCTGCCAGAAACATTAGCCTCCCGATCAGCAGTGAAACCTCATGCTGGTTGAGCAGGATGACTAAGGACGACAGGGGTGCTTAATGTGACTTTCATTAACGATGCACTACAGGCCTGGGGCTGAGGCAGGCACGGCACAAATTGAAAAGAGCTGAAGCATAACTGTGTCGGATGCCCTGCTTCCGAGCCCTATAGTCTGTCTGATTGAATTCCTGCATTGCCCACAGAAAGAATTCCAAAGCTTCACTTATCCCCATATGAAGAGGAGGGTCGGGCTGGTTGAAGGTCTAACTGACCCGCCATGGACGTTAACTGGAGAGAAAGCCTCAAAAATGTGTCGAGAATTTTTAGAACTAAACATGAATATGTTTTTGAAACACCTAATGGTGTGTTACATGATTCAAATGTGTGTTTGGTTTATTCGTCGGTAGACTCATGTGTATCTTTTAGAATAAGGAACACCCCGACGGTGAGTTAACAGCTTCTCCTGCAAACATTTCAGTGCAGATCTTTATGCTTTTGCATGGGTAATAATTTACCAGAAACACTGTGTTTAGAATCCACATGAAACGCTTAAGATCCGTGGAAAAACATCATAATCTTCTTCTCTGTGCATGACATTTTAAGAGCCCATTCACCAGGTTTTCTGTTAGAGAAGAGGTGTCAAACTCAATCGTACGAGGAGCCAAAATCCAAAACAAACTTTAGGTCACAGGTCGAACAGGAAAAACATTTATTGAACACTCTGAAACTACATTTTTAAATGTTAAAAATGTAACTTTTTAACATAATTATGAACTAGATATTTAGGATTACCTGTGATAACGCTAATGTGAATGCTGGAAGCTGAATTTGGCCACAGAAGATGCTAGTGCTGATAGCTGAAAATGCTGAAATTGATAGCAGAAAACGCTAAAGCTAAAAGCCAGTAAAAATTTTGGCTAAATGCCAAATTAGCCTAAAAACATAAAAAAAACCCCCCACATTAAATTAGCCAAAACAGCTAGCATGTAGCTGAAAAATGGCTAAACTTAAAAATAGCCTAAAAAATCTTAGTAAATGCCAAAATAGTGCAAAAGGCTAGCAAAATCCTTTAAAACTTTAAAAACCTAACCTATGAACTGCATATAGAGAATTACCTGCAATAATGCTAGTGTGAATGCTGTAAGCTGAAATTGGCAACTGAAGATGCTGAAATTGATAGTTAAAAATGCTGAAGCAGATAGCTGTAAACGCTAAAGCTAATAGCTAGCTAAAATTTTAGCTAAATGCCAGATTACCCTAAAAAACTTAAAAAAAAAATGTAAAGGAGGCCAAAACAGCTCACATGTAGCTGAAAAAATAGCTAAACTCCAAAATATCCTAAATAAAAACAACAAAAAAAGCCTAAATTAGCTAAAACAGCTAGAATGTAAATATTAGTCCAACTCCAAAACAGCTTAAAAAAAACTTAAAAAGAAAAACTTTAATTAGCCAAAACAGCTAGCATGTAGCTAACATGTTAGCTAAAGTTAAAAATAGCCTAAAAAAACTTCGTAAATGCCAAAATAGTGCAAAAAGCTAGCAGAATGCTTTCAAACATTTTAACTGTAACTTTTTAACATAATTATGAATAATTAAAAGGCAGGAATATTAAACCAGAATAAATCAACTTAAACCTTAAATAACTTTGAATATTTTACTCTCCATAAAAATATATTTTGGCAAAATTATACAAGTTAGAAATGAGCTCAAGATAACAGCGGGTCATTAATAACAATAAAATAAAATGATCTGGATAGAATTACCAGAACTGCCGGATCCTTTTCGTCCCGGTCCATGCAGCCAAGAAAAAAAGTTCAGCACTATCTGCACATATTTAGAAAAATTACATATAAATATGTCACGTTTTATTTGTGCTAATGCTAACTAGCATTAAAGACACGTCTAATGACTGCTGTCTTCATCTTTATGACCTGCTAGTTGTGTTTAATTTACTCCACAGCAGAATGTTTCTACATTTGTGTAAATGTAATTTTCAGTATCAGGTAGAAGCAGTTCGAGATTCCTTTTCCTAAAACGTCTCAACATAGCCGAGGTTACCGTTAGCGCACGCTGCTATCGCTCCAGGAAGAAGGTAGAAACTCCTCATCATCAGCTGAGAGTACGATCTGTGATCTGAAAGTCACTTCAAAGTTTGTTTAAATGTTCAAAGTTCTGATGAAGAGGTTTTAAATGTTCTAACGTCGCTACGTTTCATCTGAAGAAGTCACATGATCATACATACGTCGTAGCGCTTTGTGAACAGAGTGTTTGGTGTTTCAGGAAGGTAAACTTCGCCTTTTTGGATGTCATTGTGTTTACTCAAATACACATACAATCTAAGAAATGACGAAGAATTAGACAATACCAGAAATACTCGATGTACAGAGTTAGCCACAACAGGAAGTAAACAAGCGGTCTTATTTTAAACTGGAAAAGCGTCACACCGCTCCGCGCAAAGACTGTCGTAGAATGAAAACAAAGATCTGAACCCGATCAGATGCTGCTCTCACTCCAACAAAACAGTCAATTATCACCTTTTTTTCATGAAATGACCCCATGATGTTTGAGCCGCTGAGTCTCTGTTTCTATGGCAACCACAGACCAATCAGGAGGGAGATTTTTGGGAGTTCATACCCGCTACCACTCGAAAGCGGGCTACACCAAATCTGTCAAACGTTCTGACCGCTAGATGTGGGGGCCAGCAGGCTCCGCCTACTTTTTTATGATTGGGCAGTTTATGTCTTGAATTACTTGCACTAAAGATAATAAATTAGGATTATCAGGAAGATGTTAAAGAAAATGTCTCCGAGTAAGAATGTTCCTTCTGACCAATAGAATGAGGAATAGAGGTTTATTTCTACATAGAAGTCTGTTGGATTTTGGCTTCTTGGAGCTAAAGGACACTTCCTGTCTGGAACACCAGGAGGAAGAGGGCCCCAGTCTAGGTCTCATACACAGTGAATAGTTTGAAGATGTGTCTGATTCTATCTCAGGACGTCATGTGGACGGATTCCAAAGAAAAGACAAAGCTGGAACTTCCACCAGTCGGTCCTTGTTCTGCGCCTCACTTATGACCATGAGATCAAGACGACGAGAAAACCATCGACAACAGTAATTCCTCCTACTTAGAGTCTGTGTCACGGTGAGATGTTCTCCGAGTTTTCCTCTGGTGGAATGTTTTCAATATTTCCTTGAAGGAGCGGGAAAGAGCCAGAGGCGGTGGGAGAGATCGTATCTCAGATTCAAGACATCGGTATGCTTTGACATGCTTCTGAGAACGTCGACGTATGTAATCCTAGATAGGAACGGGGGATTTCTGATCAGCATTCCTTAACGTTGATCTGCAAAAACAAGAAGTAGTAAGAAACAATTGGATGGATCCTTTCAGGATTACACAAGTTTTGGTTAAAGGTTGGTGCCTCTAATTCCTTTTCCCATCTTAGTTGGTGTGACTGCGCCGGTGGGATCCAGGCGCTACAGGTGAGAGGAATCTACTAATCAGGCAACTCTTTCAACCTTAGTTGTGGTTCTATATCTCCGGTTATGTAAGTCTTGTCCTCGTTTTTGTGTGGCAGCATGTATTATTCACTGAGTCCTTCCGGTTTTCTGTTCTTTCCTGGTATCATGCTGCCCCTCTGGGGCGGCTCAGGTCCACCTTTGGGCTCTGCAGCAGGAAATGTTTAACACTCCCAGGTGTGACGGGCCTCGTCTCTAAGTCAGGTGAGTTACCGGGGCGTCTGGTCCCCTCCTGTGACGACCACCCCGACTCCTGTCTCTGTCCGGATGGTATCTGGGTGTTCTGAGCGGCGCAGTCGGACTCTACTTTCTAGTAGCTCACAGTCACCCACACACCTGTGTGGACACAAACGTGTCTGCAGGCTGGTTTTACATGAAACATGTATGGAAAATGTGTGTCGCTATACTCATATATATGCATGAGAGTGAGTATGAATGGCAGCGTGTTGAGTTTCATATGATGCATAGATATTCACTGTGTGTGTGTGTGTGTGCATGGGGAGTTTGAATGTGTGCACAAAAATGGCACAATTTCAGGACAAAATTTTGCAATAAATGTTTGAATATTGAAGCTTTAGTTGTATGGACCCATATGGGGGGGTTGACCCTCATGGGTCCTGCAGGTTTTTGTGTTCGTTGAGTTTTTGTTAAAAATATTCTATCATTTGTAACCCTGTGTTAAAAAAATGACAGGAGGAAGGAAAAAAAATGATTAAAATCGAAAATTGAATTTGGAATGAAAAAATAGGAGATTGTTTTTTTTGGCTGTATCGCCCAGCTCTAGTAAAAAGTGAAAAAAAAAACTCAAATGGAAAAACAAGAAGATCAAAGCCCAAAATAACTTTTTTGAAAAGCGTTAAAATGAGATCACCAAATAGGTCAAAATACAACCAAACCAAAAACTTAAATTTTTGACGGAGCGGTCTTAACCAAACATCAATATTAGACGAGTTGTGAACGAAAATGTGTTGATTTGGGAAAAAGTAGGAATTATTTTTTATTACTGAATTACCAAAATTAGCACCAATTAGGAACCGAAACAAAAGAACCGCTTTGGCACCAGAACCGAATAAAACCCAATCAGTGCCTGATCTTAGGTGTGAATACCGATTAGCCTTGAAAACCTGAAAAAATCTGAAACCTGTGAAGCTCTGAGGCAGAACTGTAATCACAAGCAGACGTTAAAGACTACCTCTGACTCTCGAGCCTGAAGGGTTTATTAGCCACCAGTTAAAGCCCGGTTCTGGGCTGAGTGGTTGTACGGTGGCAGCAGAGCAGTGCTCCATCCCTGACATCGATAGGGACTCCACAGGAGGGTTAGGAAACAATAGTGTTGACAAGCGGTATCGGGCCCAGCAGCATGACGGCAGGGCCAAACGATTCCATTTCCCAGCCAATTCCACTATCAGGACACACAGACTTTACTAATGCCTGAAAACAAACAATGCACGAGCATCCATCTAATTAAGCCCTTGAGTAGGACGGGTTTGTGCAGCAGCATATCGGGCTGGATGCCTGTGAACAGCCTGATTGGATTCATCAGCACATATAATGTTCTCCCGTTTCCTCCCATGGACCTCCTGAAGACTGCTGGGACGATTCGATGCTACGTCCCCCACCATGCAGATCTAAGAGTTAGCCTTCCGATAAATCCTGACTCCTCGAGACGGCTCTATGTGTGGATGAAATGTGGGTCTGGAAGCAAAGCATTGCAGAGTCATAAGACTAATGTGTTCCCTAAAACATCCAAGACAGAAAAAGACAAGAAACTTTGTTAAAAAATATAATTCCTACTTTGTTTAAAGAAAAGTACGGAAATATTTGTGTTTTTGTCTCAAATTCTTAAGCAATTGAAATTTAATTTTCTTAAAAATCCAGATTAATCACAAACATTTAATTTTTTACTATTTTTAATTGTTTTTTCCTTTAATTAAGTGAAAGTTCAGAATTTGGTTCAATAAATATCTATACTCCATTTGAAATTCAATTTTTTTGGGTTATAGCCTAAAATAACTTTTATTATGATTTATTATTAAAACCAAAGAAATGTGAAACTTTTATTTTTAAAAAAGGCGGATTCTTACATTAAAAACTAAGAAAAAGCTTAATTTTAATTCAAAGTTAAAATGAAATGAATGTAAAAGAAACAAATCTATTGATTAAGTAACTTTTTGAGCTTTGAAGTGAATCATAATATTCATGTCTCACTATAAACAACCCCAAAGAGGTAGTCCGATGCATTAACGCATTTCTAAATATTCCTCTAAGAACCTACGCTCTGAACACCAGCCCCTTCCAAACCAGCAGGTTCTCACGAGCTGATGTCATAGAGTGAGAACCGCCCCTTCCAAAAATAGTCTGCACAGCAAGCTCCGCCCCCAGACTAAAACAAACACACACTTTCTCTTTGGTTTTAAAATCACAATACCGTATATCTACCAATAAATTTTGGTGTTGGTTCCATATTTATTCGGCCTGACAGTTAGTACGAGGACTGGCGACTAGATGACGTGTAAGATCGCGATTGGTCCGGATCATTGGACCACCATCACGTGATAGGATGTGACAGACGTATCCGGCATGGAGTCTTCCTGAGTGAAGAATGGAGGTCTGAACAAGGGCGCAAAGAATCACAAAAGGGGAAACAACGTTAAATTTACTAAAATACTGAACATTTCATTAAAGAACTACTAAAGAACTGCTGAAGTTTACCTAAATTTCTGAAAAAAATCCCTAAAAATCCCTTATAAACACATATTTCCAAAAAAATTGAATGTGTTGCTTAAATATGAGCTAAACTCCAAATTAGTCACAAAAAATGTAGTTGAGGTCAAATTAGCCAAAAAGCTAGTTCGTTGCTTAAATACTAGCTACAGTCCAAAATAGCCTAAAATTCCTCAGTAAACTAAATTCGTCAAAAACGTTAGCCTGTTGTTAAAATGCAAGCTAAACTCTAAACTAGCTTATAAAAACCTCGGTAGATGACAAATTAGGCTTAAACGTTAGCATGTTGCTAAAATATGAGCTAAACTACAAATTAGCCAAAAAAGCGAGCTTGTTGATTAAAGAATAGATAGACTCCAAAATAGCTCAAATATTAGCTAAACTCCGATTTTTTTGGCTAAACTCCGATTTTTTTAAATATTTCTATAAAGATGAAAATATAACTCATGAATGTATTTAAAGGCTTGTTTGCTAATCTACTTAAAATGTTGAAATTTAAAGACTTTCTTATTAATTTCTTATGGGGCATATTTTGTTCAATATTTCAAATGTTTATGAATACCAAAATATAAGCAGTAATGTATTTATTTAGCAACATGCTGAAGTTTTGACTACATTAGTTTACTGAGGAGTTTATGCTAATTTGGAGTTTAGCTAATATTTTAGCAATATGCTAACATTTTTGTGTTATCTACTGAGATGTCTAAGCCAATTTAGACTTTAGCTTCTTTTTAGCAACATGCTAATGTTTTTGGCTAATTAAGTTTAGTGAGGAATTTTAAACTATTTTGGGGTTTAGCTAGTAATTAACCAACGATCTAGCTTTATGGCTAATTTGGCATCTACTAAAGTCAAAGGTAAAAATGTAAAAATAAAATCATATTTTGAGAGATGCTAGTTTCTTTTTATATTTTTGTTTTTGTTCGTGCCAAAAAATAGACATATTTCATATTTAACATGAAGGTAATGTATGAAAATCCAAGTTTCTTAAAGGCTAAGGTAAATCGGCTCCTTCTAGGTTTTAATAGTAGTAAACGAGCCCAAATGGCTCCTTTACTGGTAAAGGTTGCCCCGGTATAGGCCCTTTAAATAAATCCTCTTTGCATCTCCTCAGATCGGTCGGATTGACGGTTCTAAACCATCACTGATGCAGACATCATGTGTGCGACAGGTCCACACCTGCAGTTTAAGGGCTATTCAAATGGGTCTCCACAGTCAACCTCAGACTGTATTAATGCTTCCACGCTTAGCTTAACATTATGAGCTCACGGGTCAAACCTTGACTGGAATTTATTCCCTGCAATCCAGACTCAATGAACCATTTCCACCCAGCCTGTACCTTTGTACTCCGAGTCCACAATGGCTCCGGTTCTGTATCTGTCACCGGAAATCTTTCTGGCTACATGTCAGAGAGAAATAACCAACATTTAGATTTTTCTATGTTGGAGGATTATTAGGAAAAGAGACAATTAAGCTAACCTGCTGCCATGACATTTCTTAAGAAAAAGTCTTGGATAAACAAAAAGTAGAAGCAAAATATGGTTCTGAGGGTCCGGTCCTCCAAGTTTAATGATGACGGTGCATCACCCTCAACGGTGATGAGTAATTATCTACTTTAAGAGGAACAAAGTCACCCCCAAACTGAGGAAAAACACCGGCACAAAAATGCATCATCTTTTCAAAGTAGAGATGGTAGAGAAAATGGATTCAGTTAAATCCAGCTTTTATTGCTTTCACAGCAGAAGGATTATAAAAGCAATAAGTTATCATGCTGCAAAAATCCTCTAATTTTTTCTAAAGATAAAAACGGACAAAACGACTAGAAGAAGAAAGTATGAGAGACTAGCAATTAACTAGGAGTTCATTGGAACAACAGCATTCAAGTGTAAAGTTTATTTCTCATAAATAATTGATCATTTACTGCTTTTATTTACTGGTTATCTATAGAATAACAGGTAGTGTTTTTGTCACATAACTTCCTCCTGTTTTCATCCATTGAAGCTTCTATAAGTAGTAGGGCTGTCACGATTAGTCGACTAATCGGAAAAAATGATCAGTGATTAATTGACTATTAAACTAATCTTGTGGCAACACCACTAAATAAATAGCGTTGATCAGCATGAAATGACCTTAAAGACCAACTCCAATAAAAATTGTGTTTTTATCGTTTTTTTCCAATGATGGAGGACATTAAGAAATTAATTTAATCAATTTAATTTATTCAAATCGTGTTGGAGCAGATAAAAACCAGCTGTTTGAAAAAGCTCATGTTTGTCACACGGCAACTGCATTGGGCGGGGCCAAAGTCTCCCTTCTCCACTACAATTCTGATCCTCCACTTTCACTCTATACTTGAGTAAGATTTACGTGGATGTCTTACTGCTATATATTCGATGTTAAGCGGCTTTTTTTTTAGCTACGATAATGTTAGCTTGGGCGTGTGAGGCGCTATAAGCTAGAGAAAGTGTAAACAAAGCAATGCTGGAAAATTAGTCCCGCCCACAACCTGGAGGCTAATTTTTAATGAGCTCCTGCACAGTATTTGAGCAAATCCGGGTTGCTTCCCTACCCCTGTGGCTCCTCCCCATGGGGGGCAGCCATAGTGACTTAGGGCCAGAGTACCTAAAACCACGTTTGAGTAAAAGTACAGATACCTTACTGTAAAAAATGTCTCCATTAGAAGTTACAAGTCACCAGTTCCTCTAATACTTGAGTAAAAATATTAAATAGTCCTATTTTAAAAGAACTTAAGTATTTTACTCGTACTGAATGGAGGCTCAATGAACATCAAGAAATGTTTAGAACAATAAACTGTTCGTTTATGAGGTTTTATTTCCGGTACCGAGTTTGAGTACCAGTCCACATACCGGTACCTGACGCGGACTGGTCCTCAGAACACTTCCAGTACCGGTATTCTAACCAGGCACTGGACGTGGTACCGAATACGGTACCAGATGCAAACCGTTAATGGCTTAGGGTTAGGGTACCGGTATCCTAACACTAACCCAGCACTAGACGAGGTCCTCGAGTCTCGTCCAGTACCGGTAACCCTAATCCGATACTGGACACTGTACCAGATGCTGTACCGGATGCTGTACTAGATGTGAACCGTTACCAGCTTAGGGTTAGGGTAGCGGTACTCGACACGTTCCGAGGACCAGTTCGTGTCCAGTACCGGACGCGGACTGGTCCTCGAGTCTCGTCCAGTACCGGTAACCCTAATCCGACACTGGACACGGTACCAGATGCTGTACTGGATGTGAACCGTTATCAGCTCAGGGTTAGGGTACCAGTCCGAGGACCAGTCTGCATTCAGTACCGCATCCAAACAGCCAGAATGTCAAAAAACAACAAGTTGGGGACATCCAAAAAGTAAAAAAGTGACGCCAAGGGGTTCTTGACCAAACGCCAATATGTGGGAATGAGAATGTTTTTGTATCCAAGAGTTTCTCTCTGCAGCTACGGGTGTTTATTGGGCATTTCCTGGTGGAGATTAATACAGTTGATCTTGAATCTCTTGCTGCAGGCCTGATACTAGACGGATTATTTCTGGAAGTGGTAAATGCTGGATACTGTACTAGTATCTCTAGTTAAATACCAGAAGCGGCTAAAAATTTTGCTTTTTAAACATGTTAGCGTTCAGTTCACTGAATTAAACTCATATATCCAGCATTAATTTGCCTGTTTTAACAATTTTTTTGTTTTTATTTAGCTGTATGACCTCCAAAAGAATTTCCAATTAATAGTTTTTACAAATATTCTCATATAGAAATCAACTCATGTGTTTTAATGGATAAAGGAAGGACAAAACCTGGATTATAGCGTACCACAACATCTTTATTTGCCACTAACTTCAGAGAATCGTACTACGAAGTCGCAACAAAAACCTGCATTGTGAATTATTTACAAGTCACCTGGAAAAATGAGCAATAAAAGTTGTTTCCCAAAAATACATCCCAACTTAGCCATAACTGATATTTAACCGCGTGGCCCCGACAGATTTGAGTCCATCCATTGACCCTTCCGCGGCGCCGTTGGGCATCAGGCGCGGGATGTTAATAAAGCTTGTGCGGTGTCAGATACTGAGCGCGTTGTTGTGATTATGTTAAAGGTCAGATTCGTTTTGAAACTGGAAGGAGGAGGAGGAGGAATGTGAGAACAATACAAATGCCCCCGAGTCTGCACTGGCCATACCAATGCCGCCGCGCATTCCTCCTACAAACACAGGAGGAAAAGACGACGAGTGGGAGGACCAAAGAGTGGAGGCTGTGCTCATGGTAACTGAAAATAAAAATACATCTATACGCTTAAATTGATTAAATGTCTGAGAGAACAGGAACGCTGGCTGAAGATGTCTGAGGCCTCCTGGACACTCTTGATTGACACCTTTCTGAGTACACTTAAAAGAAATACAGGCTCTCCTCCTCCTCCTCACCTCACCATAACAGAGGAGGCGAAAGCATCACCACTTCTGAACATCTCCAGCCTGCGGTGCTTTTACAGCTGAGATTGAAGGCGAGTCTCAGAAGCCGCTGCAGGCCACGCCACTTTCAACAGTGCTGCTAATGCTATCAGGCTGTATGTACACGGACGTATGGAGCGGGAAGAAGAGGATACCAGCTCTATGTGTCATCACAAAGACAAAAAGACGACTCCTCTGGGCATACAATGTTAGGAGGAGCAAAGCGGAGGGCATTTGAGAGATACAGAACGCAGGATAAAGGCCAACAAGAGCGGAGACTTGCAGCCAGATTTGATTTCAAGCCAAACTAAAGTCTAAAGTCTTTCCTTCCTCCTTTACTGCTTCCTCCCAGATGGACAGAAAGATCTCATCTCTTCATCAACATACGTGAATTCTGATGGGATTGAGGGTTTTTTGTTTTATAGAATTTGTTTTAATGTTTTTCAAACCACAAACTTTAGCTATTCAAAGTGACCA
>NC_050522.1:25776807-25804920 GCF_002922805.2 Oryzias melastigma
CTCAAACGAAGAATATTTCTTGAATACAATATTTTCAGATGTTGTTGTATCAAATGTATCTTGAAAATACATTTTAAATATTTGTTTCAATCATTCTAGGGATTAAAAGCCAAAAAAACGTCACTCTATCAAGCGAAACTGAGCTGTCTGCTATTAGAAATCCAAAGAGGAAACCAACAATTATTTTATTTTGGGATGGGGACCGACAGGAATTTTCCACAATAACGTGTACAAACGTCTAAAAATTGAGGAAACTCCGCGGTTCTCTCCAAAAGTCCCGCCCCCCCAACGCCAGATGAGGACAACGGTTCACAGAAGACAGACACGCCCCCACCTGTGAGCAGCCGACCTGTTTTATTATTTTAAAAGGAAAAATCTGGGAAAAAAACAGAATTCCAGGAAAAATGTCAAATAGACAGCAGTGCTCTTAGGGGAGAAATTGTTATTTTTTGGTATTTTAATTCAAAAACATGCTGATTAGTTTGTTAACAAATTTTATTCTTGTTGTTTTTATAAATTTACAACTAAAACTTTCATTTCATGCTGTAAGAACAGTTAATTAAACATTTTTTTCCACAGCAAAATTAACCAGATGGAATTTTCTGTTTTGCATAATTTTATGTCTAGTGTGTTAATATAACATGGAAAAATGACCAAATAAATGTAGTGTTATATAAGTGCGGTTGTGCTGGTAAATAAACGTTCTAAGTGTACACATTTGCATATGATTTCACATTCCGATTATTTGCAGTTAAGAGGGTGGAAAATACTGTAACTAAAAAAAAAAATTGTTGATTATTGTGATTAATTTTTTCCAGATTTGTGATTATTTGGTTAATTTTTTTAATCGTTATAACCCAAGAAACTGTAAAATGTACTTTCTTCTGTCTTAAAACTGTCTTTGTGGGGTTATATGGAAGCTTTACAATCTAACTAATCTATGCTTTCATTTATTTTTTTATTTGTTCTGTTAATAAAATTCTGTGCAGATTGAAGACTCAGAAGTGTGTTTTTTGGTTCACGTCTCAACGTAACCTCAGACTAATACTCCTGGTCCCACTGAAAACCACATAAACACCCCTGACCTTCTTTATAGACGCATACTTTACATTTTTTATTTTATGATGTACTCCCCTTCACAGTTACGGCGCTGCAGCTGGAACAGCGGCTCGTATTTCTGTTTTTAAGCCGATTCTTCATCAGTAATTTGGTTACACCTCACCTGGTCTGTGTTTAAACACCTGAGAGACCCGCGCTGGAGCGATCCTTTATTACAAGCATGAATTTCCCAAACAAGAAAAAACATACGGCAATTGAAGGTGCATAAACACTCTGAAGGATTCTCCAGGACTGTGGTTAGACCACTAAGGACTCTTTAATGCTGCGTATTAATACCGCACATCATTTACTGGAAGCTTTTGCAGCAGACAGCCTCATTTAGAATGGATGTGCTCCAGGCAGCTATAGAAAATTCTATTATTTCTCTCTCTTAAAAAAAGTATCTATATGGAAATTTCCCTCTGCCTAATGTACGTGTGTGCTGAATCATTACATGATAATTCCAGAGTAATTAATGGTCTCCCCGGAATAGGTCAGATTAATCCACATGGGAACTTAAAGCCATTTTTGACTTCTTCTACTGTAGAAGTAAACTACAATTTTTAACACAATTAGTTAAATGTCCCGAAATTCATTTTTAAAGTTTCTAAATTAAGAAAAATACAAATTTTAGAGGATTATGATTTCACATACAGGAGGATGTTTGGAAAATTAATCATATCTAAAATTTACTAAATAATCAAAAATATTCTATAATTATATTTGAGTAAACACAGCTGACCAATGGCAGTATTTTTAAATTACTGTATTTTTAACACAATAAGGCACACTTAAAAGCTTTACTATTTTTTAATAAAAAAATTTAAAGTGGATGTTATAATCCGGAGCGCCTTACATATGGATTCACTCTAATTCTGTTTACTAATGTCAAAGCGATTTTTGAGAAGAACACGAAACTCTATCAAAATTGGTCAGGTGTTATTGTGATACACTAACATACCTAACATGTAGCGGTGTTAAGACTATTTTTTTTCTTTTTTACATGTTGCTAACAAGGCTGGGAATTTAAATAGTTACAACAACGTTTGCTGAGGCATCAGGACGTTTTTTACGTACTGCAAACAAAGTTGGCAGTTACAGGTATTGTAAATATGCTAACGCTTCTAATATAGCTAACGTGTAGCCGTGTCGTTTTCTACGTGTTATTAACAAGGTTGGAGGTTAGCATTGTCACAGTAGGTTTTGTTTTAGTGATATCAGTATGTGTTTTTATGTGTTGGAAACAAGGATGAGAGCTTCAGATATTATATAAATAAGCTAACACTTGGCTAACATGGCTAACATGTAGCCGTATCGGACTGTTTCCTATCCTACTACATTGTTTCTACGTGTTGCTAACAAGGTTGGGAGTTAGCATTGACACTGTAGCTTTTGCTAGTTAGCAAACGTACAGTAATGTTTGTTGAGGCATGAGTCTTTTTTTTTTTTTTTTTTTACGTGATGCAAACAAATCTGGGAATTGTAAGTATTTTGAATATGCTAACACTTCCAAAAGGGCTAACGTGTAGCAGGACTGGACTGTTTTTTGTTTTTTTTACGCATTAGATACAATGTTGGGACTTAGTGAGGTCACAGTAGTTTAACATTTGTTTTAACGGTATCAGGGTGTTTTTCATGTGTTGCAAATAAGGATAAAAGCTAAAGATACTGTATGTATGCTAACACGGCTAACGCTTTTAATATGGCTAACGTGTAGCCGCGTCGGATATTTTTTATTTTTTTTACTTGTTACCAACACAGTTGAGAATTAGCATAGTGACACTTATGTTGTTATTAGGCATCAAGCTATTTTTTGACATGCTGCAAACAAAAGGTGTAAATTGAAAATATTGTGAATATGCTAACGCGACTAATGGTTCTGATATGGCTAACATGTAGCAGTATTAGACGGTAATTCTTTTTACATGTTGCTAACAGGTTTAGGGGTTAGCATGGTCCTAGTAATGTTTGTTTTAGTGATATCAGTGTATATTTTTTATGTGCTGCAAATGAGGTTGAGAGTTAAAGGTATTATAAATATGCTAATGCAGCTAATGCTTTCTAACATGGCCAAAACCTGTAGCGCTATCTGACTTTTTTTTGCGTGTTGCAACAGGTTTAGGAGTTAGCATCATCACAGTAATATTTGTTTTAGCGGTATACGTCTGTCTTCTCGAGTTACAGATATTGTAAACACACTCATGTTGCTAAGGATTCTGATATGGCTAACATGTAGCAGTATCAGACGGTATTTTTTACATGTTGCTAACAGGTTTAGGAGTTAGCATGGTTACAGGTAAAGAAAATGTGTTGAGGCTGTTTTTTTTTTCACACTGCAAACAAAGTTGTGACTTTCAGACAACGTTCATATGCTAACACTTCAAACATGGCTAACATGTAGCGGTGTTGTTTTCTAAATTTTACATGTTACTAGCAAAAGTTTGGAGTTAGCATAGCGAAAGTAACATTTATTCAGGTGGTATCAATCTGTTTTTAATATGTTACAAACAAGGTTGGGAGTTCCAGGAAGTGTAAATATGCTAATGTGGCTAATACTTCTAATTTGGCTAATGTATAGCGTGTTACAAACAGGTTGATCATAGTTAAAGTCTGATAGATGGAGTGACTTAACTCTGACTCTTTTGTCTGATTTATAGTGATGTGTCTTAAAAGTTTGGAGCGTCTATGACATAAATTGGACAAAAATAGTGTCTTATAATCCGGTGTGGATAACACGCTAATAGTGTTTTAGCACGATTCTGAAACTCCCTACAGAAAATGGTACATATTGTGACCTTTCTACGTGATTTGTATTTAAGTGTACATTATAGCAACAGGTTAAAACCAGTGTCAACAGTTGCCATGGTTACTAGACCGTATGGAATGCATGGCAGTCTATTTTGGAGAAAAGAGGGAGGAAGATCTTTAAGCTTTCACAAGTTATAAAGTTCTGTCTTTATGCTGCACCAAACTTTATTTAAAAGATATACATAGACACAAATTTACAACTAAATTAAAATCTAAAATACACAATAATTTTAACAGATTAGTTAGAAATTGCTGGAGCATGTTGGTCAGTCGTTGCTCCCCCTTCATTATCTCCATTTCGCCGTCTCCCTCCTCCTCCATCAGCCCTCCTTCCATCTGTTATTAGCAGTTTTTTTAATAATGAACCCTACAGGCGTCCTCTTCATTAGCCAGGTGAGGAGAAAGAGGCCAGCAAGCCGGGCTGACCCCGCTACACCTCCCTCACCGGGGATTTGGCACAGGAATTTTAATAGGAGAGCAACGCGAGCAGGCAGGTCAGTCCCAAAGACACGCTGTGCATGCCAATCCGAGCTGACCAACCGGCGTGAACGCCGCCCGCGCGCTCTGCTGCTGGCCTGACAGTCTGTAACAAGCCAGGAGGAAGGGAAGGGGATGAGGAAGGGATGATGGTAAGTAGGAGAGCTGTGGTAAAGGGATCAAGGGGGACAACGCCGAGACATTGAGCAGATTTCCAGGTGAGCTGGTAGACGGATGGACCAGAGTGACAAGATCCAAACCTGCAATTCTACACACTAATAAAGCATAAACTGTTTTACACTTAATAATGCTTTAACAAAAGAGGTAAATATACAAATATGGAGACAGTGAGCGTGTTGTTTAAACAGCTTGTTAGCTAAAAATGGCCCCTCAATGAATATTTCTTGGTAAAAACAGAAGTCCAACTCCGCCTCATCGCTCCGCTTCACGTGACCCTTTTTAATTTCTTCTGCCCCTCAACAGCATCGATGATTTGTTGTATTTTCACCAAATACGCAGGAGGATTTTCTACTTTTAGATTTCCCCGCTGTGGTAATTGCCACGTCGACCTCGATGCCGACAGGATAAATGAAGTACATCCTTTGTCAAGGCTGCTGCAGAAATCATGGCTCTGATCTTTTTAAGCATTCTGTGCAGACGGTTTTTGTTGTGTTTTGTCACGTCAGTCCATCTTAAAATATACGAAATCAAAAAAATAAAAAAACTCCTGTAATTGGTGCATTTACTGATCTAAGACAAACTTTCTTTAAAGAACAGACTACGTACTTAATACATGAAGTTATTGCCGGAACATGACCTACATTTTTTTTCCATTTTATTTATTTGATTTGATTTTAAAGGAAGTTTTATTTTGAAAAATGGCTCAATTAAAACCCCCAAACTATAAAAAAAGCAAAAGTTTGGAAAGTTTTGTTCGTAGTATTTAAAGTCAAATGAAGTTAAAGTTCTGTTTCCAAACTTGAACCAAACCCAACCGACTGTTGCAGTTCCTAAAATGACCACTAGGGTCTGGTTCAAGAAAAGAGTAGTATCCCAAAGGATACTTAACCTTAAGTCATACTACCGATTCAGTATCCTGTTTTTTTTAAATTAGCAAAAATTGTTTAATTACCAGTGCTTTTTATGAATTAGTTAGTATTATGTATAATTCAGTAGTAACTTTTTACCATGAATAAAAAAAAAATTAAAAAAAGTACAAGTGTTGCACTGACCAGGAAACACTTTTAATTTCATTTTACTTGAGACAATGACAAAAAACAAACAAACAAAATAAAAAGACGTGTCAAAGGATGCTTTAAAACTATTATGGGATGTCCACAGGATGTACAGCTTGGCAGCAATGTTGTGTCAAAGTATGAAATTCTGTGATTTTCCCACAATATGGGAAAAAAACTGTATTTCACACAAAGTTAGTTCTAAAACATGTGTCAAAGTCGAGGCCCGGGGGCCGGATCCGGCCCCCACGTAATACATCCGGCCCTCCAGATTATTTTTATTTGTTGTTATTAATGGTCCGATGTTATCTTGCCCAGTCGTGCTGAGAAATGTAACTTTTAGAAAATGAGTTATTCTGATATAGACTTTCAGAAAACAGTTTTACAGTATTTTTTTTTACAAATATTTCTAGATATAAAGCTATAGGGATAAATCAGTCTAGTCTTATTTATGCTATTACCACTGAAAAACTAAACAAATCCCCAAATAAATGAGTTATTTTATACAGATTGACAGTAAACTGAACTTTTTTACAGTATTCTGATTTTCTTTTTTAGATTTCTAGATATAGACCATATAGAAATCGTCGGTCCAGTCATATATTTGCAATTACCATAAAAAAACTGAACAAATCCTGAAATAAATTTAGATTGGCAGAAAACTGACTTATTCGGATTTTTTTACAAATATTTCTAGATATATTTCTAGATATTTCTAGATATAGATATTTTTGTAGATATAGATATAGGCTCTGTATTATCTAGATATATAGAGCCTATAGAGATAATCAGTCTAGTCTTATCTATGGTATCACCATTAAAAAACGAGACAAATCCCCCCAAAAATGAGTTAATTCTATGTAGATCGGCAGAAAACTGAACTTTTTAAGAGTATTGTAATTTTTTAAATATTTCTAGATATAGAGCCTATAGATGTAAATCAGTCCAGTCATTTCAATGGTATCACCATTGAAAAACCAAACAAATACCCCCAAAATAAGTTATTTTTATATAGATAGGAAGAAAACTGATTTTTTTTACAGTATTCAGATTTTTTTGTTGAATATATCTAGATAAAGAGTCTATTTAGATAAATCAGTCCAATCTTATTTATTGTATTACCACTGAAAAACTGAACAAATCCCCAAATAAATATTTTATATAGATTGACAGAAAACTGAACTTCTTTACAGTATTCTGATTTTTACAAGCATATCGAGATTTAGAGTCTATAGAGATAATTAGTCCAGTCATATCTATGGTATCACCACTGAAATACCAAACAAATTCCCAAATAAATGAGTTATTATGTGTTAAATCATTAATGTTGATTACTCTACAAAACCAGAATTCCCGATCAAACCAGCTCCTCTTCTGTAGACAGACTCTGATCATTAAACATTATTTTTCTCTTCAAAACAAAAGTCCGGTTCAGTCGGCCCGGTTCTAGAGGTCCATTTCAGCTCCGACAGCAGCCGTGCTTCACATTGGATGTCACTGCAAAGCCACAAATGCATCACTTGTAATTGACCACAGCCTGTCAAAGCCAGAATCCCGATCCACTCTGTCACGTGTGGAGGACGGACGCCGTGATGAAGAGCGTGACGCCGGCCCTTCATATTGTTCTCATTTCTTGGCTTGTCGGTTTTCCAAATTAAGAATGATGTTCCTATTTGTGTTGCTGCTTATTTGTTACAAAACGGTTGATTTAACTGGAGCTAACACGGGGCAGACGCTCCTGTGTGCCCCCCCCCCACGGGAGCTATTCTGGAAATCAGATACAAGAAACAGGAGGATGAACTAAAACATTAACGCCGTTTACTTTAGATCTTTAGGGAACAAAAGAATATCTTCCTTTTTTTTCCATTTAGAAATAATTTTTTAGGCTCATTGTAAAGTCTGGAATCAGTTTCTTAAGAAAACTTTAAACCTAAAATTCTCTGAGTGTTTCTATATTTAAATCAGGAGAAAATATAAATTTAATTATTTAAAAATATATATATTTATATCGAGTAGTGGGAGAGGGTGTAAACAGAGAGCTCTCAGCAACGAGGAAGTGGGAGGGTTTGCTCTGAACCAATCGTCCCGCCCACAACTTAGAGGTGAATTATCAATGAACTCCTGCCACTCTGCAGAAACTATGTCTTAGAAAACGACAAGTTTTTAGATTTATGCCATACAATGGCATAAATATGATTAAAAGACCACTTGGAATGTTTTTTTTATTTAAAAAAATGTATAGAGGGACTTTAAAAGGTAACCAAACAGGGAGGTTGGAGGCTGACTCCGCCCACAGCTGAAAAATCCTGTCAGAGGGGCGGGGCTTAGCGGATGGACTGTTGGGATTACTGGAGCTGCAGATCATGAAAGTGATTTGACCAATCACAAAATTCAACTGTAATACCTCAATTCAACCTTTAGGGGGAGCACACAGACAATTTTGACTATATTTTCAAGAATTTTAATTTGTCAAAGATTTGGCAACAGACATCACTTTTAAAGCCACATTTATAGAGATTAACACAGAAAAAAATGTATTTAAGGTTTGGTTACCCTTTAAATTTATGACTTTTTTCTAGTAAAATTACAAAACTTAAACAGATAAATTTACAACTTTAAAACATGTAAATTATAAAAATTATATTATCATTACCCAATTAACTTTTATGTCATAAATACATTAATTTATTCTCATAATTTAACAGTTACAACTTTTTTCTCTCAAATTTAGGAGATTTAAAGTCGTTATTATTATTTTTTTTATTATTGTAAACTGGCCCTAATACCGCTCCGTAGTGTATGTATTTCTTCAAAATATCAAGTAGTGGGAGAGTTTGTAAACAGAGAGCTCTCAGCAATGACGGGGGGGGCGGGGTTTGCTCCGAGACAACAGCCACAACTCAGAGGTGAATTTCTGATGAACTCCTGCCGCTCTGCAGAAATTACGTCCTAGACGATGACACAAGTTTTTAGATTTTGACTAAAAACTGCATCACTATGATAAAAAAAAAACACTGTGAATGCTTTGGAAATAGATCAGAAGATCAGAGTGTTTGTTTGTTCTGCAGAATAAAAAAAGCTGCAGGTGATCAATAATGAAGGATCTCCAATGTCAGTCCAGAATTAGAACACAGCATCACATGGAGCTTTTTGTCTCATAGTCTGGAGGGAAATAGGACTAAAACAAAAACTGTGTTGTTGGTTCATTTCTGTTCATTTTGGCACAAATTTCACATCTTTAAGCCACTGCTGTCTTTTTGAATGGAAAACTAGTTTAATTTATCTTTTTTCCAGCTATATTTAAAAATTGTAACAAAAAACAAACATTTTTCTTAATTTAATACATTTTATTCCAATAAATCCTAGAGATGCTTTTCCAGCGAATGCAGACAAACTTTGTATTTGTGTTTATTCCACACATCAGTGAGTCCATGCAGCTTATGTGTGACTTTTATTCTCATAAATGTATGACTATCGTCACATAAATGTATTACTTTTTTTCATAAATTTATTACTTTTTCTCAATGATTTGACTTTTTTCTCATAAAGTTATGACTCTTTTTGCTCAAATTTATGACTTTTTTCTTACAAATTTACAAAATTTTTCCTTGTAAATTATGACTTTTTCCTAATTTATTTTTTTTACTTTCGTCTCTTAAATTTATGACTTTTTACATGTAAATATATGACTTTTTTTCTGGTAAATTAAATACTTTTTTTTTTAATTTATGACTTTTTCTCATAAATTTACGCATTTTTTCCCTCTTGATTTATGACTTTTTTTCCTCATAAATTTGTGACTTTTTTCTCACAATTTTTTTTTACTTTTGTCTCTTAAATTTATGACTTTTTACGTGTAAATATATGACTTTTTTCCCGTAAATTAAATACTTTTTTCTTTTAAATGTATAACTTTTTTTCACAAATTTATGAATATTTTTCCTTTTAATTAAGACTTTTTTTCTTGTAAACTTGTGACTTTTCTCATAAATTTATGATTTTTTCCTGTTTATTTATGACTTCAAACCTAGAAAATGTATGACTTTTTTTTTGCTTGTAAATGTGTTACTTTTTTCTCTTAAATTTCTGTCTTTGTCTCACAAATATTTTTCCTGTTAATTTATGACTTTAAATCTTGTAAATTTCTGACTTTTTTCTCATAAATTTAAAAAGATACTTTTGCAACTTTAAAAACACATAAATTTAGAGAAAAAAAATCATACATTTAGCCCATGACTTTTAAAGTCATAAATATACGACTTTATGCTCATAATTTAACAGTTATGACTTTATTTTTGTACATTTAGGAGATTTAAACCTTTTATTAAAAAAATTACTGTAAACTGGCCCGAATTCTCTGCCGTAATATTCTAATCATGAACAAATTTCAACATTTTGTTTATTTTTTTAAGATATCGAGAAGCGGATATTCAATCGAATGTATTTTGTCCCAACACCTCCCAGAGATGCTCTTTCCAGCGCATGCAGACAAACTTGTGTTTCTTCCACACGTCAGGTGTGTGTTTGTGAGTCCTTGCAGCTCATGTGTGTCATATCTGATCTGATGCATCAGATTACCCAATCACACGTCTGTTGGTCCAGTGAGGCCATCAGTCCGACACTAATCCTCCTTTGATGAGTCCGGCTTCACAGGAAAGCAGTGACATTTCGCGCTAAGGCCTTCTCCCTTTTCTGCTGTCACGCTAGGGCGGAGCACGGCTCCGCTGAGACACTCTTTCATCCCGACCTCGCCGAAATGAGGGTCTGGACTCGGATGACACCTGGATTAGATGGCAGCTCACAGGAGACCGAGGTGCTGCTGTCTGAGGGCGTTCTCAGCAGCAGAACGTTGGTAATTAACTCAGAAAAAATACACAATTATGCTGGAAGTGGAGGTGAAATGAAAACATTCGAGCAGACCCTAAAACAGATCAGTCCACGAGGTTCTCAGGACATTTGAAATCAACTTCCTCCTTTGAATTTAGATGAGTTTAGTGTCAAACTCAAAAACACAAAAAGCTACAACCCAAAAAAGCACTTTAGGTCGCAGACTGAAACAAAACTTTGAAGAATTAAACTTTTTGAACATAAATGTGAATAAAAATAGTGAATAAATCAACTTAAACCTTAAATAGTTCATGTTTTGCTCCCCATAAATAATGTCCTGCCAAATGTTTTTCATGTTAGAAATAAATTAAATGATAAAATAAAAAAAAAAGTTTCTTCTTGTTTTATGCCATTTTTTATAAAAATAAACTTGAATTTTAATTATCCTTAAAAGGTTTTGCTCCCTATAAAGATATATTGAGTCAAAATAATACAAGTTAGACATAAAGTAAAAGTAAAAAAATATATATATACTTTATTATTTCTTTACTCTTATGTTGACACACAACCACTACATACTTTATGTGCATATTACACAGATTAAAATCCATCATAAATGAATATATGTGAAAAAATTTAAAATTTTCACATATTTATTACGTATGAACCAAGTTAAAACCATGAATAAATCAACCACCAAAATAGCACGTAAATGATGAGTAAATAGACCAACAGCTGTCTCTGTCACTCAGTCCAGTTCGCATATACAGTCATCGACTGCACGTTACAACCTGCTTTTGTCAATAGCAATTACAAAATTATAGCTTTAATTTTTTACGTTTTCTTTTAATTGGCTGCATAAACAGATAAATATTTGCTAAACAACATAAAAAATAGATGTAAATATCTGATATCATACCTGAACACTACATGAAACAAACACAAACACTTTCTTGGACATGAAGAGCGACATAAAAATAATTAAAACATCTGCTCTGCAACACAGATTGCCTGTTGTCCGGACAACAAAGAAAGTTGTCAAGAAAACAAAAACCAAAGATAAAAATAATCAAGAACAGTTACTAATAAATCCAGGGAATACCAGAACCGACTCAAAGAACCAAACATTGGTTCACCCAAAGGGCAAAATAGAATAAAATCAAAAATGTATCATCATCTACGAAGTGCGAAGGCGGAGTACACCTGGACAGGTCGCCGGTCCGTCTCAGGGCTGAGTCGTTTTAAAAAAAAAATCTGCACAGCGGCAGGAGTTGATCAGTAATTTGTATCTGGGTTGTGGGCGGGGCTGTTAGCACTAAAGTTAGCCTAGGCTGATATCCCAGTATTCCTTTGTTATACTATAGCTCCTCTAAAAATGATATAAACATTTATGGTTTTCCTGAAAGCCACACATAACCACATTTTAAATAAATCATTTTTGTTATCTTATTAGAAAAAAAATAACACTAAAACATTTTAAAAACTAGATATATAGCATTACCTGTGATAGCTGAAAATCCTTAAATTGATAGCTAAAAACACTGAAGCTAATAGCGGAAAACGCTGAAGCTGATAGGTAGCTAAAATATTAGCGAAGTGCCAAATTAGCTAAAAAAACTCAAAATATTCAGCTGACATGTAGCTGAAATGTTAGCTAAACTTCAAAATAGCCTAAAAAACTGAAAAAACCCAAATAAGCCAAAAAAAAAAAAGCTAGAATACAGCTGAAATATTAGCTAAATGCCAAATTAGCTCCAAAAAACTGGGAACATTTCTAATTGAGCTAAAACGGCTAACATGAAGCTAAAATATTAGCTAAACTCCAAACTAGTCTAAAAAAAAAAAAAAAAAGAAAAAAAGCCTATATTACCCACAACAGCTTGCATGCAGCTGAATTGTTAGCTTCATGCTAAATTAGCCTAAGAAACTGGGAAAATGTCAAATTTAACGAAAACAGCTAGCATAAATCTAAAATATTAGCTAAACACCAAACTAGTCTAAAAAAACTAGAAAAAAAGCCTATATTACCTAAAACAGCTAGCATGTAGCTGAAATGTTATCTAACTGCTAAATTAGCCTAAAAAACTGGAATAATTTCACTTTTAGCCAAAACAGTTTGAGGGACTGGGCCAAATGCTGAGGAGGGCCGGATCCGGCCCTCGTGCCAGAGTTTGGAGACCCCTGGCGTAGACGGTAGAAGAGTTACGGTAGTCAAAAGATCTCCAGAGTGGAGGTAAAACTCCGGCGTTAAAAGATTCAAGGGAGCGCTCATGTGTTTTAAAATACTCTGAGACTCTGTCTCTCCTGCCTGACCCGTACATGTTGTATAGGTGTTTGCTACGACCCGTCACCCGCAGCATACCCGTAGAAAATCCCGTCCATGAAGATTTCCCGGCCTAAGTCTTTGATCTGTCATTCTCCACCTGCTCACAGCTTGTATCCACCTATAAGGGCATTTCCACCAACGCTTTACTAAGTCTACAACGAAGTTCTTCTCTACAGCTGCAAGTGTTTGACGTCTTCCGGCTGTAAATAATGAACCAAAGGTTGCTTTGACAGCCTCATTTTTATGTTTTAAAGGCTGTAAATGTGTCCGTCTGTGAGCAGCAGCGCCGTCTCTCCTGCCTCCGTATTTCAGTATTACCAGCCGGTCACACGGCGCTAAGCGTTTCTCAGGAGCGGCTCCCCTGCAGTGGACACCGACACATGGGGTGAAAACCTTTCCGCTCGCGAAGCTCGTGATCGATATCTTCATACACCGCTTTCAGAGACATGTTACTTTTATCAACTCAAAGCGCCACCGCCGCTGCTCCCGAATCAAAAACCGGAAACTTTGTGCTGCATACTCCACTGATTTAAGTCGGAATAAAACCCTAACAGCTGGTTCTCTGCACAACTATCGATTTCTCCAGCAGTGACAGATCAGAAGGAACATTTATGATCAGAGAAATTATGCCGAAGCACAAACAAACTATTGATCGCAGAGCACAGGCAGAGATCTGGAAAAAAAAACGAAATAGTTGCAAAGTTCCAAGCTAGAGAGGTGAGGAGAAAAAGGAAAATATATAAGGAGCAGTGGGGCTGAGTATCACCAATAAATTCCAAAATCTATTCATTTACCTTTTTTTTATTTTTTCCATCCTCTCAATTCAATTCAGTTTTGAGTTTACACATTTAGACACATTTGTTTAGAAATACATTAATAATCTACTTTATGTTTTGAATATATATTGATATTAATCTGATCCAGTTCACAGACTGTAGAATGTATCAGTGAAATAATGAGATTGTGTTACATGGAGTCTCAAACAGAGAAGCTCCAACGATTGTTCTGCTTCTTCTGGAGGACGTTTCAGTTTGGCCACTAGGTGGCGATCACGCTACAGCATTACACCTGATTCCAGAAGAAGAAGAAGAAAGAATGAGCAAAAAAACTGTTTAAGACCACAAATATTTCCTTCAGAGTTTAGAAAATCTATGACTGTGAATTTATAAAAAAATTCATTTAGTCAGTAATGTATGTTTAGGTCGACCGAGCGTTAGCATTAGCCGCACTATGGGAAATCCTATTATACGTTAGCATCAAGCTAGCGGACTTTAGAAATGTATGTTTAGGTGAAACGAGAGTAAGCATTAGCTGTCCTATGGTAAATCCCATTATACGTTAACATCAAGCTAGCAGTCTTTAGCAATATATGTTTAGGTTGACCAAGTGTTAGCATTAGCCATCTGATAGGAAATCCCATTATACTTTAACATCAAGGTAGCTGGCTTTAGCAGTGTATATTTAGGTTAACCGAGTGTTAGCATTAGCCATCCTATGGAAAATTTCCATTATACTTTAGCATCAAGTTAGCTTGCTTTAACAATGTACGTTTAGATCAACCGAGCATTAGCATTAGCCGTCCTATGGGAAATCCTGTTATATGTTAGCATCAAGCTAGCAGATTTTAGCAAAATGTTTAGATCGGCCATGCATTAGCATTAGTTCTCCTATGAGAAATTCTATTGTACGTTAGCATCAAGCTAGCTGAATTTAACAGTATATGTTTAGGTCTACTGAGTGTTAGCATAAGCTGTTTTATGGGAAATCTCATTATCTCATTATCTCATTATGCTTTAGCATCAAGCTTGCTGGCTTTAGCAATGTATGTTTAGGTCGACCGAGTGTTAGCATTAGCCATCCTACAGAACATTTTCATTATACATTAGCATCAAGTTAGCAGGCTTTAGCAATGTACATTTTGTTTGACCAAGCGTTAGCATTAGCCACACTACAGGAAATCCCATCAACTGTTAGCATCAAGCTAGCTGGCTTTAGCAATTTATGTTTAGGTCAACTGAGCGCTAGCATTAGCCACACTATAGGAAATCCTATCAAACGGTAGCATGAAGCTAGCTGGCTTTAGCAATTTATGCTTAGGTCAACCGAGCGCTAACATTAGACACACTATGGGAAATCCCATTATACGTTAGCATCAAGCTAGCAGACTTTAGCTTTATGCGTTAGATCGATCTCTACCTATATGGATCGATTATTGATCTCTTAAGCTCATATTGACTCATATCGATTTTAATGAACTAGGCCTAATGTGCAGCAAAAACAAAAAAACTTCAGCAAAACTCAACCAAAAAAAGTAAATTTATCCTACAAGAATAGCACTTAAATTTAGCTTCAAATAGGTTTTTCTTCATGTGTACATTTCATTTTGACAGCTATCTTATCCCATAAAAACATTTTTTTCCCATTCTTTCTAACAGCTATGACCTGCTGCTGTGTTTTCCACATCAACCTCATATTTGCCCTAAAATAATCATTAATAAAAGGTTGTTTTAAGGACCCTACTCCGATGAAAAAACATTTTCTGGTCATAGAGGACATTTCTATAGAAACTTAAGCTTAAAATGTCATTTCTGAGTATTTCTTTATTCAAATTATTGTGAATCAGGAGCAGAAAAAAAGTTAGAAAAAGATCGTATTTGTGATGTAGAAACTGCAGTGGGCGGAGCCACAAGCTCCATGCTCCGCCCCTTTCTGATGGACCCACAAACAGATCCACGAACGTCTTTGTTTTCCTCGTGTGAGCTGGAATCTGGGTCAGAACTGTTCTGCAGGACAGACGTTTTTGTTGCTCCGCTAATGCTAGTTTAGAGGTGAGGGGGCTGTAAGCTAGCAGGAGAGAGTGTAAACAAAAGGATTATGGGAAATAACTCCATGCCAACTGCTGCCTCTCAGCAGAAACTATGTCCTTGAAAACAACGTTTGTTCATTTTGGCCAAAAACGACATCATCATAATAAAAAAAACACTTTAAAAATAGATTATCGGGACTTTAAGGTCTAAAAATCAGAGATAAGTGAGGATGTGACTCTAATTTTCTGCATATATTTTGTTTTTCTCCTAAATCTACCCCTAATAAACCTTTAGTTCATTCTTGACTTGCATGACAGCTCTGGATTACACTGAACGACTAAAATAAAGTACGGGTTATGTTTCAACATTTGCGTGCACCCTTCAGGAGCGTGCACAGACAGTGATAAGAGAGTGCATGACAGCAGGAGGCAGTCGGCCGCCTGCTAAATGGGAACAGAGTGCAGCCGCAGCAAAGAACGTTACAGGCAGGAAGCCGTCCGCCTGCCAGTCCTGTGGAGACGGCGAGAGATGGAAATAAACGTCTTAAGTTCCTCGTCCGCCTCCCGCCGCTTCTTAAAGTGAAGGAGGTCATGGCGGAGCGGCGGCGGCGGCGGCTGGATGTGACAGAGTAACTCATCGCCGGTGTGAGGCGGCACTGAAACTGTCTGATTTGAGGACTCGGAGTGCAACTGGAGAAGCAGTTGACCCGTTCAGGAGGTGAGTAAACAGCGGGACGCTCAGGAATCATTTACATAAATTACTCAGGTCAGGGATTTTTAATATGTTTTTGGATATATTATGACAGACCTTTCTACAATCTAGCATAAAGAAGTGTATGTTTTAGAATTTTCTTAGCAAATGAAGATGTACACTTTGACTGTTTGTTTCAATGATAAACTACATATAAAAAGGAAAAAAGGAGAAGTATTATTTTCCTCCTGCTCTCTGTCAAACAATTGATTACCGTATTTTCCAGAGTATAAGTCACTGTTTTTTTTTCATAGTGCGACTTATACTCAGGAGCAACTTATTTGTATTTTTTTTTTTTACATAAATAGGCTCATATATTCGTTATTTTTCCACAACCAGCAGCTAACGACCACTAGAGGGTGCTGTATTTTCTTCTGACAGTGGCAGAAGAAGAAGTCCAAAACATGGAGGAGAATCTGATTGTTTTCCTCTTCAGTTTTGATATTTTTCTCATTTGCATCAAAACGTTACTATTCCTGTTTTCATTTTTTGCCATGACAAATATAAAAGTGTAACTTATACTCCAGAGCGACGTATATATGGTTTTCTTCTTCTTGATAAGCTGTTTTTTGCTCTTGCAATTTATACTCCTGTGCGACTTATAATCCAGAAAATATGATTAATTATTATTAACAAACTTGATTCAATGTGTCATGCTTTGTATGTAGAAGTACACATTTTTGATATGTATAGATATGAATCAGTTTACCAGAATGTTTTACTTTATTTCATTTTTTTTTAATTGTTATGCATTGATAGATTTCTCTAAGGTTTGTCTCTACTTAAGCTTTCACTAATTATCTGTGGTTTGTTTGTTTTTTTCAGTTCAGTTTTTGTTTTTTGTAGGATTTTTTTTGCAAATAAACTTTCTGAAAATGTCATGTTGGGTAGAGCTGGATATTGAGAGCCTGTACTTCTATATTTGTGTTTGTTATCTGTATTTAATCTTTGTTTCTACTATTTTGTTTAGTTTCTACTCTGTCATGTGTGCTTATTATTTCTTGAAATTGAAGACCCCCTTGAAAACGAGATGTTTCATCTCTAGGGATTTATCCTTCCACTCCAGTTTAAAGTGTAAACAAAAAACAAATAAAAATAACGGCCTAAAAAAATTGAAAAATGTATAGTTTTGCCTGAACAGCTGACATAATAATAAAATACTAAACTCCAAATTTGCATGAATAACTGGAAAATTTTCAAAATTAGCCAAAAACAGCTAGCATAATGCTGAAATATGAGTAGACTAGCAACAAGCCTTTAAATATATCCATGGGCTATGTGTCAAGCTAGTATTACGCTAGCTTTGTAGCTAATTTAGCATATACTGAGCTTTTTTATGTTAATTTGGAGTTTAGCTAATATTTTAGTAACATGCTAAAATTTTTGGCTAATTTGTCGTCTACTCAGGTTTGTATAGGCTAATTGAGAGTTTAGCTTGTAGCAACAGGCTAACATTTTTGGCTAACTTCTTATCTTGTGATGTTTTTCAGGGTAATTTAGAGTTCAACTTATATTTTAGCAACATGCTAACGTTTTTGACGAATTTAGTTTACTGAGTGTTTTTAGGCTATTTTGGAAGACAGCTAGTATTTAAGCAACGAGCTAAAAAAAACAGAACACAAAACAAACTTTTTTGCACAATGTGGACTCAAACAAACAAACAAACAAAAAACTTTATTGTTTATTATTATAAAGATACTATATTTTATATTTATAATATAAATAAAATGTCATATTTATAAGGTATTTAACAGTCATATTTATAATATAAATATAAAGACACCCGCCAGAGGAAACTCATTTCAGCTACTTGTATTTGGGATCTCTGACCACAGGTGAGTACTGGAAAAAAAAGAGAGTTTCGGTTTCTGTCTCAGTTCTCTCTTCACCACGATGGACCGGTAAAGCCACCGCATGGCGGGACAACTCCATCCACTCAGAGAGGACGAACTGCCTCCTTAAACCAATTTAAATTTGTTTTATTTTCATGGTTTTATGATTTTTTTTTATGTGTGTGCCAACGCCTTCGGGCCAGATCTCTCTCTAAAAAGAGATTTTATGCCAAGGGACTTCCTGGTAAAATAAAGGTGGAAATAGCCCCAATGCATGCTGGGAGTCCCGGCTCGGGACACCAATCACACCATGTATCTAAACAGAAGCTGCACCAGTCCCTAGTTGACCTCTGAACCTGATGATCCCATTCTCCTCCTTTGGAGGCTGTTTCCATTTCACTGTTATTTACAAATGTGTGTTTGTTGTGGATTTATGTGTGTTGTTCTTAAACTTTTTTGTTTTTTTTCTGGTTCTACATTTGCTGGTCCTTCTTGTCAGGTCATCATTGAAAATAAGAATTTGTTTTTCAATTGATTATTCTAGTAAAAGAAAGGTTAAATAAAAATAAAAAAAATAAGACAAAAGGACAACATCCTTTAAACCAACAATTCTTGAAAAAATTACCTAAAATTAATGTAATGATAATCATTAATGATATTTAATATGTGAAAAAAAACTTCACTAAAGTCCACCCGCTCTGATGCATCTTTAAAACATCCAATAAAATAAAATAAACATGTAAAATGTACCTTACAAATGAAAAAAGCTGCAACTCTAATCAACCTTAATAAAGGTTTTCCTGCACGTTTCACAGAAATAAAATCATAACCTCGGTCTCTGCATCACTGAGGGTTTAATATTTGATGAAGCACAGCCTGAACAGCCTTTAACAAACGCCAATAATGACAAAGTGATTTCACCACGACTGCAGGTGAACAGGATTCCCCCCCAAAAGGGGGTGGCAGCCCAAACACGATCAAAAGAACGCGGCAGATTTAGCATAAAACAAGATTGACTCGGTCGGTTCATTAACCAGGTGAACAACTGATTAATTGAAGGAACAAATGACTCTGCAGAGGAAAGCGCGCTCCTGCACCAGCAAGGTGTGCCACTGCCTCCCACTGGTGCTGCACGGAAGCACACACCTTCCTCAACACCTTCCTAACTCCTCATGGACCATAAACAGGTTTATATTCAGCAAAAATGACCATTTCTAATGCAGAGGATGCCTCAAAGGGCCGGACCAGCAGCAGATAGGTGGCATGTTTGGTAATCTACCTCATGAGAGAAACTAATATTTAAAAATGAATAAATAAAGAAAATAATGCATGCAATCTGGGCCAAAACATGCTTTAATTTTGACTGGAAATAAACTAATATATTAAAACTGAATACTATGGAAGTTTTATTTCAAACACTGTGACTTGTTCTTGTTTTAGCGCCAATTGCAATATTAGGTTGATGTCAGGAAATTATAGAAACCGTTCATAACGGTGTTGTCAGACTCGGAGAATTCATGACAACAACACATCACCCAACACCTCATGAATGTAGACTCATTTTCTGCATCTAATCAAAGGTACATTTATTTGTAGTGAACCATCAATGGAGAGACAATAGAAAATAAAACAACAATAAAGGTTATCATCATAATTTAAATAAATATTTTCTTTAACTAGATATAAGGCATTACCTGGGATAATGCAAATGTGAATGCTGTAAGCTGGATGTGGCTGCTGGAGATGTTAGTGCTGACAACTGAAAATGATGAAAATATTAGCTAAACTCCAAATGAGCCAAAAAAACTGGAAAAATGTCTAGTTATGCCAAAACTGCTAGCGTGATGCTAAAATATTAGCTAAACTCCAAATTTGCATGAATAACTGAAAAAATGTCTAATTTTGTCAAAACATTTATAGTAATTTTCAAAAAACTGTTAGCAACATGCTAACATTTTTGGCTAATTTGTTATCTACTGAATTTTTTGGGGGAGAAATTTAGAGTTTAGCTTCTATTTTAGTAACAGACAAACATTTTTGACTAAAGTAGTTTACTGATGAATTTAAGGCTATTTTGGAGTTTAGCTAGTATTTAAACAATATGCTAGCTTTTTAGCTAATTTGTTATCTACAGGGGTTTTTTAATGCTAATTTGGAGCTTAGCTAATATTTTAGTAACAGGCTAACGTTTTTGACTAATTTAGTTTACGGTGGAATTTTAAGATATTTTGGAGTCCCTAGTTAGCTAGGATCCAAGCAATATGCTAGCTTTTTGGCTAATTTGGCATATGCGAAGATTTTTTTATGCAAATTTGGAGCTCAGCTAATATTTTAGCAACACGCTAACATTTTGGGCTAATGCGTTATCTACTGAAGTTTTTATAGGCTAATTTAGAGTTTAGCTTCTATTTTAGTAACAGACCAAAATTTTTGACTAAAATAGTTTACTGATGAATTTAAGGCTATTTTGGAGTTTAGCTAGTATTTAAACATTGTGCTAGCTTTTTAGCTAATTTGTTATCTACAGGGGTTTTTTAATGCTAACTTGGAGCTTAGCTAATATATTAGTAACAGGCTAATGTTTTTGACTAATTTAGTTTACGGAGGAATTTTAAGATATTCTGGAGTTTAGCTAGTATTTAAGCAATGTGCTAGCTTTTTGGCTAATTAGGCATATGCTGAGATTTCTTATGCAAATTTGGAGCTCAGCTAATATTTTAGCAACATGCTCACGTTTTGGGCTAATGTGTTATCTACTGGCGTTTTTATAGGCTAATTTAGAGTTTAGCTACTATTTTAGCGACATGCTAACATTTCTGACTCATTTAATTTTCTGAGGAATTTTAGGCTATTTTGAAGTATGGCTAGTTTAGCTAATATTTAAGCAAAACAATAAATATTTTTGCAAAATGGCCTACATTAAGGGGTTTTTACTACAATTTTACTACATTTTCGCATATGGCCCCTGGGCCGTAGTTTCGGTTTAAAGGAAGAGGACGGATGCAGAACTCTGTACATGCTCAGCATTTTGCGTTTGACTTCAATGTTAAACAACTCTCCTCTGGGGAAACTGAAGAGCTGCATCATGGTAAGATGAGTCGCAATTTTACGTTTGCAGCACCTGCACTCTCAGCGATTCATCTGAACGACGTTACATGACCCAAGCGCTGACGTGAATCTGTGAATCTGGAACTGTACGTGAAAATACGACACCTCACCCAGCCCCGGGGTCACTGACGCCATGGAAATGATGTCATTCAGACCCGCTGGGGTCATTTCCACTTATGAATGTGACCTGGAAACCATAAACAGATCTGTTTTTTTGTTAATTGACAGAAAGTCCAGCTCTCCTGTCCTTTTCTTCCACACCAATTCCTCCCCATCACTACAACCTCCTCCTCTCTCCACTCGGTCTGTCTCCACAGACTATATAATGACATTTAGTCACCGTAAAGAGCCATCGCGGTGCCGCTAACTGCTGGGAGAGAGCCGGTTGTCACGGATACCTGATGCAGCATGGTGCTGGACCATCTGCCATGCAATAGACGGCTTCCTGCTCATTGCTGTAATTACAGAAAAAACCCCGTCAGTCAGCGACTCCTGGCACAACGGGACAAAAACTGGGTTTGAGTGACACAAAAATAAAGAAAATGACCTGAGCGTTTATGTCTGTGCAGGTGTGACTGTACCTGCATGTGTGACAGACTTCAAATTAAATATTAAACTGAAATCTTAACCCAGAAATAACAACAAAATTTATTTTTTTACTGCACAATGTTAAGCCACAGTTACAGTAATTTAAATATGTTCATTTGCTGGCATATGTTGAAATAAAAAGACAAAAAAATCCTAAATCATAACTGAAAATAAAAAAAAATATGGTATTTTACTTTGAAATGATCTTTGTTAACCAACTCCATCCTGTTTACCTTACAAAGTAAAGCACCTTTATTTAAAATAACTAAATATTTGCAGTAGATTCATGTCAAGAAATTAAGACATCTTCATTATTTGGAATCGTTTTTAAAAGAAAGTAATTTAATAAAAAAAAAATCAAACTACTAATATTCTACTTATAGAAATAAAGATCTCAATAAAATTGGCAACATTTTCATAATTGAATTAATTTTGTGACAATCCCTTAAATGTGTCTAAACTTAAACATGAGCAGAAATGACATTATTTTGAAATTACATTTCATAAAAAGTTTAAAAACATGTTATAATGTCAAAGTTAAATCACTTGGTTCAGTTAGTGATGTTTAAATTTATAATAAATGTGTTTGTATCCAAAATGTGGGAAAATATGCACTGAAAAAAGTGAAAAAACAGATCAATTCAACTAAAGTTCTGCCAAATTTTATATTTAAAATTATTAGTTTTTGTCAAAAAAAAACAGTTAATGGTTTACTCAATTCTGAAATCAAATTTGATAAAAATTAATATTTTTAAATGTAACAGATTATAGATTTATTGTTAATTGATCAGATTTTTAACTTGGACGTCTTGTTTTTTTCACGACTGTATAACAAAAACATCAATAAGATACATTCATTGGGTTTTATACATAAACGGCATTATTTCAAATAAATAAATAAAAACAACTTTCATACACAATTACAAACCTATTTATTTGTATTGAGAATTGAAGGAGTGATTGTGTTTTAGGGGCCATAATAAGCAAAAAAACAAAAAAAACAGAACCTTAGACACAAACAAAAAAAAATATTGAAAAAATAGAAAGTTAGGACAAAAAAAGATGAATTTTATTTTTTTTTTAAATAATTCTTAAACTTTATTTTTGAAAAAAAGTTTTTAAAAAAGTTCTATTTAGTTCATTAATAAATACACATGACAGATTGTAAAGCAATTATAAAAATACTGAAATATATGAGAGCAAAATCATAAAATTATAAGTAAAAATGATATTTTACAACAATACTTATGATTTATGAAGTTGGTATTTAAAGATAAAGTAATAGATCTACAAAAATAAAGTAAAGCAGATTTAGAGACTCTTAAACTGTGATGTTCATCCAATTTATCTGATTTCTGTGCAACAAAAACATTATAAGATAAATAAACATCTTTTTATATTTATACTTAAATAAATACAATCTTTTCTTTTGGTTGTCTTTTTTATAAAACATTTTAAATGTAGCATTTTTTTATTTTTTACTTACAAGATTACAACTTTCTTCTCACAAGTTTTTTATTTTTATAATTTTTAAGACTTCCTTTCTTGTAAAATTTTGACTTTTCACTTACATTTATCAAATTTTCATGTAAAATGTTACTTATTTTTGCATAAAACACAACGTCACCTTTGTGAAACTTTACATTTTTTCTCATAATCTGCTTTATTCTCGTTTATTTTCTTCTTCTATGGTGGCCCTGATGCTTCGTTGTGAACATGTGACTTGTTACTGCCGATCAAAGTTTACCAGTTTTGTTTCTTTTCTATGTTTTAATGGTCATTTATAACGTTTTTCACCAACACCGTTGTCATCGGAGGTTATTAGAGTGTCCTAAAGACAAATATTTCACTTTTCATCTTCCTTTGTGTAGAAACTCTACAGGAGGAGGAACCTTTGGTCTCAACAATGATGCTACCGAACACAAATCTAGTGTCAAAACTTTGGTGACGAGGCAGAAAACAGAGAAAATCCCAAACTACAGCTGATGTACCACTCATAATCCAAAAGAAAAAGCAATTAAAAATCAAGTGTAGTTTGAATCAGTCAGTGATCCAATTAAAATGGAAGCCCTGCAGACAGCAGTGAGCTTCTAATGAGGTAAAATTAACAGCATTAGCATCGCCTCGTACTGCCTCCTCTCCCCCTTTGAGCCGTTTCCACATTTCTCTTCCTGTGGGCATGTCCTCGTCAGAGTGGATGCAGAGAATAAATATGTGTATTTGGGCTTATTATTGCTCTCTAATTCACTGTAATGAAAGTGTGAGCCGCTGCCGGTGGATGAGCCTTTTTAATTTAAGCGTGGAAAGCATTCCTGCATATTAATGACCTCGTTTGCATAAATCACGTCACTCCACTCTGGATTCCAATTAAACCCTTGATTAATTGCTTGGCTGACCCATTAAATAAAACCCTTTAAGTGGTTCAACAGGCCACCGAAGTGTGTTGACGCGCACACAGACGCACTGTTGACTCACACCGGGTTCAGTCGCAGTGACACGGTTCTGAGAAGAGGTGCCATCTCATTTGGAGATGTGAACGAGCTGTGAGGAGTGTGAACGCTGCAGGATGAGACGAAGGGTTAACGCAGAAAGAGAGACGACTGGTGATATCAGCCTCACACTCGGAGATGAAAAACACTTTAGTTAGAGGTTCTGTGGGTGTAAGAAACAATTTTTAATTCTTGTTTTTAATCAATATTAAACAGATTTAATTTACATTTGATAAGCAGCTCAAGATTAAACAGATAACATACTTTTTATAATAGAAACATGATTTATCCGACTAACAACAGCACTTTTACCTCTGAGCTTACATGTTTTTAATCAAAAAATCTAACAAAAAAGTTGTTCAGCTTTTAAAATAATGTTTTCCAATATTTTCCTCATTTATTTGCAGGTATAAGGTAAAGAAGTTCCAATGTAAAATTTTTATTTTTGAATTTTTGTGCAGCAGTTTCAGTGTGGAGCCTAAATCCTGCTTTACGCTTTGTGTGTAAATATATATATACACACATATATACATGTGTTTACATATATATACATATACACAGACACATAATATTTAGATATATATTTGTTTGTCTTTTGCTTTGACTGTTTGAAATGAATTAATTCTAAACCAATCTAACTGCTAGACTGTACTTTCACTCATGAATCTCTACTGATTGTAAATATTTAGTGTATAATATAGTAGTTATATAAAATAATAAAGTATTTAAAAATGTCTAAATATAAGGATTAATTCATGTAGTTCGTCTTTGTCCCACAGTCGACCGGGTCAACACGATCTGCTTGATGAAGGGAATCGTTTGAACATGTTCAGATTTCTTTAAACGATTTCTGCTGAATCAGCAGGAAGTCACGACGGCATTTTAAGATTTACTGCTTTTATCTGCTTTGGGAGAAACAGTAAACTCAAAGATGAAGCAGCTGCTGGCACGAGTTCAATCTTCAGTGTTGTGCTTCCAGGCAGGTATGGATGCTTCTCATGTCTGTCAAAGACTATAAGATCTTTAAAACGCCATTCTTTGTATGATACTTGTTTATGTTTATGGGGCGATGACCCAATGAATGTCACAACAACGACCAGCTGAGTCAAAAACAATTGTTTTAAAGAAGAAACTCTCACATCTAGAAATTCACCAAACTTGACATCAGACTGCAGCTTTCTTAGCTAGAGATTAACAGCCCAGTGGACCAAAAACCAGGAGTAGTGGTACCAGATGTGGTACTGAATGCAGTACCGGGCACAAAACAGGCCTAGACACGGCACCGGACGCAAACCAGTACCAGTACACTAATCCGAGCCCGACACTAAACAGAGTACTGAACCGGTACCAGACGCTGTCCTGGATGCAAACCAAAACTGCTACCCTAACTCTACCCCAGCACCGGACCTAAACCGGTAGCAGACATGGTACTGGGCGCGAACCGGCCCAGATGTTGCACTAGACGGGAACCGGTACCAGTACCCTAATCCTAGCCCAACACAGGACGCAGTACCGGACATGAGTCAGTACCAGACGTAGTGAACCAGGCCTAGACCTGGTACTGGACCGGGTTAGGGTACCAGTGTGCACTAGGCGTCCTGGTACTGAACCGTTCCGGTTTGCGGCCTGGAAGTTAGGGACCCATGATTTAATGGAAACAGCTAGCACGTCCAAAAAACGATGAGTTGGGGACGCCCAAAACATCCAATTCTGACCCAGAGGGGCCCTAAACCGAATGAGAACGTGTTCAGCTGTAGGTTGAGCCTGACACAGTCCTATAGATACGTGGAGCTGAATGTGGACGTGAAATGCAGGTTTGCATGTGTTAACGTAGACTCTTCACTGAAAGTGGGCGCTTGAACGAGCAGTGATGAAAAGTCCCAACTTTAGTCACCAGGACGGGTGGTGCAGGTTTTTGGGATACTCTGGATCTTAGATGGTCGTAGAGAAGAGCAGCTGCATTTCCTTTAAGGTTCTTGGAAACAAACTAAAGGGATGTAATGAAAATGGAACGTACCATTGTTGAGTTTTAAGGGTATTGTGAAATATTCACACAGATTTGTCCATCTTTCACAGCTTTAACCCGTAAGTGCAAATGTGACTGAGGCATTAAACCTGAAATTTTACCATGTTGACAGTCACAGAAGAAGCTTCTAGTGTCGTAACAGCAAAGCTAAACCTCCAGAATCCACTTTTACGTTTCTTGTACCTGTATCTCGAACGGTTTTGCCTTTTATCAGCCACAGTACAAATATAAAAAAAATGGTACAAATTCCTGTTTCCTGTAAACTCCACTAAAACTAAACACTGAATTAAATCCCATCTAATAAATGTATATACCGTATTTTCCGGACTATAAGTCGCTCCGGAGTATAAGTCGCACTTTTAAGAGAATAGTCCAACATCTATGAACAAATTCTACAAGCCCGACGTAACGTTGCATTTGACATCAAATGCGATTCATGCGTCAAATTCGAGTTCGCTGAATGTTTTGATGTGCGTCTAATTTAACGCTCAATGCTTGTCCAAAAATGTGTTCATAAACTAGACAACTTCTTCTTCTGCGTTTCTGTCAGCTGACAGCAGTAGATACTGATACACAAACCTACGGTGCCCTCTAGTGGTTGTAAGTGGGGAAATAACAAATATATGAGCCTATTTATGTCTAACAAAATCACATATAAGTCGTTCCTGAGTATAAGTCGCACCCTTGGAAAATCTATGAAAAAAAGGGCGACTTATAGTCCGGAAAACACGGTATATATGAAAGTAGACATGAATCTGAGCCTATTATAGAGAGGAAAGAAGAATAAAAACCTGCTGCCGATAAAACAGATAAATCCCCTCATCAGTGAGTAATATCCTGCAGAGAAACGCTGCAGGTCTTCTCTAACGGAAGCTCTCCAGCTCGTGTTTCTGAGCAGGTCGTGTTCCAGCCTGGAGTCAGAGCTTTGGTGCTGAAGACAAAGGTTGACTGTCTTCAGATCCTCGTAGGAGCTCTGCTGTCTGTCAGAGACTGACGTGTCAAAGAGTTGGCCTCGGGCAGATCAAGAATCCCTGTGTGTCTGCATGGGGGGGGCGGCATGTTTGACCGATCAATTAGTGAACGAATGGAAACTATCAGCAGACTGAATATTCTGATCATCTTAAATGAAAAAGTAACATGAGTTTGGACAACAAAATCAATTTATTTCAATTCAGAATTTGATTGAATTTACAATTCATTTAAACTTAGTTATATATTTATATTTTTATTACTATTCTGCATAAATATAAAGTTACATAAAAGTTTTTCTATTACTGGAGGTTCCTGGTGGTCCAGGAAGATCACTCTGCAGATCTTTACTCCTGTCAGTAATTACACTATAAACACATCGTACACACTGGATACTTCATTGTTTCATTTCATGTATTTTATTGGTTTATTGTTAATCATTTCAGGGATATTTACCATCTGTTTTTCTTTTTTTTTATTGTTGTGAGTCAATTAAGGTTCAATGTTTCCATCCAGCTAGACATCTAGTTACTTAGCTTGATTTATAGCCATTTAACTAATTAGCAAGTTCTCTGTTTCATTAACTAGCATTAAATATCTATTTTGCTAACTAGCAAGTCAAGGTGAAACCTGAAGTAAAATTAAGACATTTCTATAGTACAAACTAAAGCAAATACTGTTTACTTCACAAAACGCAGAATTCAAGGAAGAATTTACGTTTAAGAATTTGATTAATTCATAATTTACTTCCCGAGTGAATATCAAATGATTTT